>NW_026517074.1:0-279735 GCF_026229845.1 Diaporthe amygdali
AATTAAAGCTATTTTATAAATTTTTAATTATAATTTTAATAATATTATTATTTTTATTTTTTATAATAATTTTTAAAAATAAAATTAATAAAATATTATAAAAAATAAGCTTTAATTATTTTAATATAATAATATAAGCTATATTAAAATAGTAATTAATTATAATAAAAAATAAAATATAAGTAATTTTTTTAATATAAAGCTTTTTTTAATTAATAAAAGTAATATAATAAAAAGTAGCTTTTTTATTATTTAATTTAAAATTTAATTAATTAATAAAATTAGTTTTAAATAATTTATTTTAATTTTAACTTTAATAAAACTATTTAATAATAAAATATTTATTAATAAAATATTTAAGCTTAAAAAATATTATAATATATTTATAACTAATTTATAGTTTAATAATAAAAATAAAAGATTTAATTTTTAACTTTTTTATAGCTTTTATAATAATAATTATATAAGCTATTTACTTTATAAAATAATTATTTTTATTATAAAAAAAATTAATAAACTTTTTAATATTAATATTATTATTATTAATTATTTATTTATTATTAAATTCCTTTTTATTATTATTATTTTTATTTTAATTATTTTTTTAGCTTTTTACTTTATAAATTATTTTTATTTTTTAATTAAAATAATTAAAAATTTTTAATTTATTTTTAGCTTTATTATTTATTTTAATAAAAAATAATAGCTTAAAAGTAATAAATACTTTAAAAATAGTAATTTTATTTTTAAAAAGTAATTTATTAATTTTTTTATATAAATAGCTTAATTTACTTTTTAAAATTTACTTTATTATAATTAAATTATATATTTATAATATATAAATTAAAATAGTTATTTTATAATAAAAAAATAATAATTATTAATTAATAATTAAAATAAAAAAAAAATAAAAAAAGATTTAATAAAGCTATAAAAAAAAATTAATTTTTAATAAAAAAATAGCTATTATTTTATATTTAAAAAAGTTAAATATATAAATTACTTATTTAAATAAGCTATTTAGTTAATTTAATTAAAAATATATATTATTTATATTAAGTAAAATTTATAAGAAAAAAATAATATTATAAGCTATTTACTTAGTATTAAAAGTTTAATAATAAAGTATAAACTTATAGTTTTTAAATAGTATATTAGCAATTTTTAAATAGTTTTATTATAAAAAAAAAGTAATAAATATATTAAAAGGTTTACTTTTTTTTTTTTTTTTTTATATTAATTAATAATCAATATTAAACGCTTTTTATAAATTACTTTAAGAATTATATCTTTTATATTATTTTTTTTATAGTACTAACTCTTATTATTATTATATTTATATTATTATTTATTTAACTAAATAATTACTTATAAATTAAAAATAAATAATAAAACTTTATTATAATTATAATATATAAAAAGCTTTTTAGCTTTAAAGATATTATTATAGCCTTTTATATTTACTTATAATACCTTTTTAATATATTAATACTTATAAGTTTATTTTTTAATTTAATATTAATAGCTTTTTTAAATAAAATTAACTTAATTTAATTTTATTAAAAAGTACTTTTTACTTTAATTAATATTCTTTTTTAAATAAAAAAAAAAGTAATAAAATATTAATTATTTTTTTACTTTATACTTTATAGTTTTTAAGCAGCTTTTTTTATATAGTTAGTATTTAAAAAATACTTTTTTAAATATTTAATATATTTTATAAAGTTATAATTTTTATTTAGCTTTTCTATTATATAATAAAGAATTTTTATTTTTTAAATAATACTTTTAAAATATTTATAAATTATATAAAACTTATTTTTATAGTTTCTTATAAAGTTAATATTATATTTAAATTTATAAAGTATTACTACTTTTTATATTAAAAACTTATTATATTTTTTTTTAAATTTTTTAAGCTAAAAAAAGAGTTTTTTTTTAATAAGCTTTTTTTTTTTAATTATTAAACTGCTTTAAATAAATTAATTATTATTTTTTAATATATTTACTATTTTCTATATAAGCTTTTAGCTTATATTTAAACTAATTTTTAAATTAATTATTCTTATATTATAAATAATACTTATTAATTCTTTTTAATTAGCTTATAATAAGCTATTTATTTTAATATAAAGCTGCTTTATTACTTATATTTATATATTTAGTAAATACTTAAAAAAAGTTTATAAGTTTTTTAAAATATATTATACTAGCTTTATTATTTTATACTAATAGCTTAATAACTTATATAAGTTTAAAAAAGAGTAATATTAATTAATATATAAAAAATATAATTTTTAAAATAGCTTATAAAAAGTATTTAATATTAATTATTAATTAATATAAAAAAAAAAAAAGAAAAAAAGTAAATTTTTTAGTATATTTACTGCTTTTTTTTTATAATAAAGCTGCTTAAAAATTACTAGTATATTATTTAAAGGCTGCGGGTTTATACTTTACTACTAAACTTTTAATATTAAGTAAATAGCTTATAATACTTATATTATTTTTTAAATAGCTTTTATTTATTTAAATATTAATAGTAATAAAAGTAAATTTAGGGTTATATAAGGGTAAACGTTAAAAATAAATAATATAAGTATTAAGTTATTTAAATTAATAATATTATTTATTATTTTAATAGCTATTTATAGTATAGCTTTATTAATAAATATTTTAAAAAGCTTACTATAAAGAATTTTAAAAGCTTAGTAAAAAGAGCTATAATAGCATTTAATTTTTTTTATAAATTAATAAACCTTTATAAGAATTTATTTATATATAACCTTTATTAATTATACTTTATTATAAAATTAAATAAAAGCAAAGTTAGTTTTAGTATTATAAATTAGCTAATTTAATAAGCTAAAGTAAATATTAATTTATATTAGCTATAAAGTATTTTATATATTTTTTATTAAAAGTAAAGTTAAAAATTAAATAGCTTAAAAGGATATAGCTAAATTAATAATATAAAGTATAAGCTTATTTATAATATATATTATATTAATAAGTAGTTTATAATTAAAGTTATAGTTATTTTTAAAAGTAAATTTAAATTATTTAAAGGCTAAGCTGTAAAATTAGTATTAATAGTAAAATTTAATAATTATTTTTAATATAGCTATATTAAAATTATACTTAGCGTTTTTAAGTAAGTAAAATAAATAGTTAATTAATAAATAATTAAAGTAATAATAAAGCTATTATAGCTTTATTTTTTAATTATAGGGAAAGTTGTTTTATAGCTAGCTTTACTATATATTACTAATTTATTTATAATATTTTAAAAAAAGATATTTAATTTACTTATATTTTAAATATATAAAAAGAAAAAAGTAAATGCTTTAATTATATAAAAGGTAATTTAATTAATTAAAATATTTAAAATAAAGGTATTAAATAATAATAATTATAATCTTTTATTAAACTTAATTAAAACTTTACTAGCTTTAGCTTTATTTATTTATATTATAGGGTTTTTTTAATAAAAAATAAGGTATTATTTATAGCTTATTATAAAATATTTAATAGTACTAATATTAAAAATAATACTTTAAAATTTAAAGTAAAAGTATTATTTTTTAAGTATAAATTAATTTATAAAAATAAAAGTATTATTATTAATAATAGCTTTTAGCTTAAATAATAATATATAAAGAAAAGCTATATTTATTAAATAGTAAATAATAGTATAATTATTATTATTATTATAATTAGCTTTATTATTATTATTAAAGAAATTTAATAATAGCTTATAATTAAGCTTATTGCCTTTATATTTAGCTAAAAAGACTATATAATTAGAGTTTAAAATTAATTAATTATTATATTTATAATAAGTAATATATTAATTATATACTTTATAATGCTTATTAAATAAGTACTTTATAAATTAATAGCCTTTTTTATTATAAATAAAGTATTTTTTCTTTTATATATTTTAATATAAATTAAAGTTATAAAAGTGGCTATTATTTTAATAGCTTTTTTAGCTAAAATAGTTAAATTTACTTTCAAAGCTTAACTTATAGCTTTATAAGTTATTATTTATATAGTAATAGTTAAAATAAAAATTTTTATTTTTTTTATTAATATTATTATTTTAAAAAAAGTGCTATATTAAGCTATATTTAAAGTTAAGCTTTAAAAATAAGTAAAGGTTTTAAAATAGCTTTTTATAAAGGGTAATAAATATATATATTATATATTTAAACTTAAATATGCTTTTATAAATTTTAAAAACAGTTATATAAAAAATTTTATTACTTATATATATAAAATTAAAAGCTTATTAGTAAAATTATAGCTTATTAAGTATTATTTAAAAAATTTTATAAAAGTTTTTTTTAATATTATTTTTATTATTATATAAGTTTTAAAAAGTAATATTAATTTAATTATTAAAATATTATTAGTAATTAGTATTTATTTTAAAATAAGTTTTAAGCTTTATATAAGTTATAAAAAAATATTATTATTATTAATATAATAAGTATAATATATTTTAGTATAGCTAGTAAGGATTTATAAAATTAAAGTATAAAATTATATAAATATAATTTTATTATATTTATAAAAATTAAAAAAAAAATTTAATTTATTATTAAGTAAATTATAAAGCTTATTATTTTATTTTTTTATAGTATTTTAGCTTTTAATAAATTTTATAATTAATTTAAAGTTAAAGCACTTATTTAAAATTAGTTAAAAGGGTAGTATTTTATAGGAATTATATTAAATATAAATAGTAGTTATAATTTTAAAGTTTACTATTAAATAAAAAATAGTTTATTAATAGTATAAAGTTTTTATTAGCTATTATAAGGTTTAAAGTATTAAAGTATTTAAAGCTAGTAGAGAATAATTACTATTTAATTATTATTATTATTATTATTATTACTATTATTAATTATTTAATTATTATTATTAAAATTAATTATACTTAATTATTTTAATTATTTATTTTAAATTAATAAGTTTTAGCTTATTAAATATATAATTTTATAAAAATAGCTTATTTATTAATTTAATACTAGTTTTATATATAGTTAAAATATATAAATATAGTTATAGTAAATAAAATTTAAACTTTTTATAAATATTAATTATAATTAGCTTATTTTTATTTTAATTAAATAGCTTTTTAAAAGTTAAAAGCTTTTTTATTTAATTTATTATTTTATTATTAAAGAGTTTAAAGTAAATATTATACTTTTATAATAAAGATTTAAGCTTTTATTTTTAATTTTTATAAAGTTTATTAAATTATATAGTATTTTATTTTTTAAAGTTTTTTTAAAAATAATATAAAAAAAATAGTTAATTTAGTTTTTAATATATAAATTATTTATTATATTTATAATATATATATTAATTTATATATTTATAATATTATTATTAAAAAAACTTTTATTTTAAAATAAAGGGTTAATTTTAATTTAGCTAGTAATAAATATTTAAAAAGCTATTTAAAGTTAAATAAAATAATTTTAAAACTTTTATTAAGTATTATTTAAATATTTATTAGTATTATTATTTAAAGCTATTATAAATAAAAATTATTAATAAATAGTAAAAGATTTTATTTTAATATTATTATAATTTTTAATTAATTATATTTAAATTATTTATTTATAAATAGTAATTATTTAAAATTTATTATTATATAGTTTTATATTAAAATTACTTTTTTAAATATAAAAGTAAATATAAAAAATAATTATAAAAAAAAATAAATAGTTATAATAAAATTAAAAAAAATAAGTATAATAAAGGAAAATAAGAAAATTTATAATTTTAATAGTATTAATAGTTTTTTAAAAAGAAATTTTTATTTAAGTAATTATTATTAGTAATATACTAATACTTATATTATAAAGCTTATTTAAGGTTAAAAAGAAAAAGAAAAAAATTAAAAATAAAAATAAAGGTAATAGAGTATTAAATAATAAAATATAAGTAAAAATAAATAATATTGTTTAATATAATAATAGTAAAAAGTAAAAAGTAAATTTTATAATATATTATTAATAAATTATTTTTTTTATTATTTAGCTAATTATAAGTATATTTAATAGTAAATTTATATATAAATAATATTATTTATAATAGTAATTTATAATAAAGTTATTTAAAAGTATTGTTTTTATTTAAAGGTATATATAAAGGTTTATATAAAAAGTTTAAAAAGTAGTTTTATATATAAAAGTTGTTTTTAAAAATAAAAAAATATATTTTTATAATTTTTTAAATATATATATAATAAAGTATATTAGTTAGGTAGTAATTTTTCTTTTTAAAATTATATTTAGTATAATAAAGTTAAAAAGTTTTTATTAAAAGTTTTTAAAAAAGGAATTTAATAATAATAATTTAAAATATTTAGTAATTAAATTTTTACTTATTTTTAAAAGTATATATTATAAATAGTTAAAAAAGGTTTAATTATAATATAAATATTATTAAACTATATAGTAATAAGTAATTTATAAAAAGTTAAGTAATATTATATAATAGTAATAATAATTTATTTTTTTTTGTTTTACTATTAGAGATTGCTTAAAGTAATTATTAATTAGTATTAATAAAGCTTTATTATATATATATATAGAAATTGCTAGTAATTAAGTTTAATAATATAGTTAGTTGTTATTTATAATGTTTTTAACTATATGTAGGCGGGCTGTATAAAAGGTTTATTTAGGCTACGCAGCTGCTAGGCTATTGCTAGCTGGCAACCAGCTGGCGGGCTAATCTATCTACCTATGTACCGCCATCGCTACCAAATCCACAGTCGCAAAGACAGAGAACCATTATGATGTGGTGTTCTGTTCAAGGGGAGAGTGGATGCTGTGCAGCAGTGTGAACGCAGCAATCACACACCTAGCACTGTCACAGATTCTTCTCACTGTCGTGCGCGGGAATGAGGCGGACTGACTACCATCATATGGGTTTTGGGCGACCCTGAACAAGATGAACTGGGCGAGAGTGTGCTCGAAAACCTATCTACGATGGTTTTAACCAGATCATGGGCTATCCAGCTCTCTAAGCGATCCAAGGTTGCCCGTTTGCTCCGGGCGGGTCTAAATTAAAAGGTCTGCACATGAGACCCTCATCGGAAAGACATTGCGGCAGACAATTACGATTCATCACCAACGGTGCGGACGGAGCTGGGCGCTTTCTTCCAGCGCCTGACAAAGACCTAATCATGGCAAAGGACACGGTATCCCAACCTTGAAATTATCCGGGACGTGTTGCGTTTCCGCTATTCTAGAGTATATAGTATTAATAGAATTGGGCGCTTCCACGCTGGCTGATTACCCGAAACTGACGTAAAATGCTGCGTTGTTATACTGGAACACTCAGCTCTGTTGCACATCAGTACTCTTAGCCACGTCCTCCCATTCCTCGCATATCTTGAGCGTTTCCTCGCATTTGCCCTTGATCCTGGACCACCCATCGGTTCCGAGCGGCATTCTAAGCGGAATCGTTTTTCCAGCGGCCATCCCGGTACCCTTGGTCAGCTCAATCATTCGAGCAACGGCTTTTGTAGAGTCGCCTGGCTCATTTCCTATAACGCTTTGTTCAAATGCCTGAACGCCTGTAATTACCGTCAACCAACAGCAGGGCCAAGAGGAAGATAACCCAGAGAGTCTGCTTTGACATCAAGAAAGACCTGCGAGACAAGTGGAAAGACAGAAAACAAAGTACGCACCGGCATTGAACTGGGAATAAATATCCACGCGCGGCGCCACATGATTGATGTTATTGAAGGCACGAGTTCGAAAATAGCCAGGTTCGACAAGCAGCACTTTTATGCCAGGCGAAAAGATAGCAAGCTCCTTTGCAAGGCACTCCACAGCCCCTATAGAGAAAAGTATTAGCTTGAGTTGCCACGTTATTTGATAGAAGCAGCGGGAAAGGGAATATCAAACCTTCGAGGGCAAACTTAGTAGCACAATATCCGGTCGCGCTAGGGTCAGTACTAGACGTCTGTCAGAATATCACATCATGCTCTGTGGCGGAGGTTACACTAGGACGTACTGCCATCCCGCCTGAGAGCCCATGAAAAGTAAGGTTCCCGTCCCCTTGGCTCGCAGCTTTGGTAGAAGAGCGCGCGTGATATTCAGTGGGCCGTGGAAATTGGTCTTGAACACATCTTCAAGGTCCTTTTGCCTATTAACAAGGTAAGTAAATGATCGAAGTAGGGAGTTGGTTTCAACATGCGTGAGCTCCTCGAACGCTGCACTCAGAATATAGCCGGCGTTGTTGACAACAACATCAATGCCGCCCGGGTAAAGACCCCAAGCCTCCTCAACCTTAGCCGCGATGACATCTTCAGGAGCTGTCACGTCTAGGTCGATAATGCTTGCTCCAGTATCCTTCAGATGCTCGAGCTTTGTCTCGGCGTGACGTCCGGTGGCGATGACATTGTCTCCGAGGGCTCGGAGCTGGTGGACAAACTCGGCGCCGAAGCCGCTGGAGCAGCCAGTGATGAGCCAGGTCTGCGGTGTCATGGTACGAATGCGTGTTTGCTAAAGACAAGGTCGTGAGGGCCTGAAGCACAAGGAGCGGTTTCGATGCCGGTATTTGCAAACGGGAGGGGCCAGAGACTTGCCCTCAAGTATCCGCGAGGCCTGGGATGCTTGGTATCTGTGCGGGATGCAGCAGCGATTTGCCAACTGATGAGCAAGTAGTACAGAGGCTGTTGCCCACATCTCGTGCAGTCAACAAACAACGGGTGATAATAAATTTTGTTTGTCATTCTATTTTTAGACCGTGCTGCAGCAACCCCTCGCGTTGCATCCACCCACTGTGTTGATTATCAGTACCTACGGAGTACGTTCTTCGACAACATGCAGACAAAGGTACACAGTAATCCACACTCGGAACAGTGAACACCTGCGGCTCAGCAGTCTTGTTGCATTAGCGCACATCTAGGTGGGGTCGCAGCTAGCAAGTGGTAACGTTGGCGGGATGAAGCCCATTCAGGGCCGAAGGGATAAGCACTACCGGTAATGAATGATCGTGGTGGGCAACCTCACAACGTGCAGGCGAGAACGACTTCGGTTTCAACTATGGCGCACAGAAAGAAACTGAGTGGTCGTATTGATAGGATGATACCACTTCGAGGCGAACCGAACTAAGCCTCTGGGGCTGATGGCTGGAGGCAGTGAAGGTAATCGGGGATTGACAATGCGGTGAGAATCTCACAGCCGACGACACTTTCCGACACCAATCAACATATTGCACCACCAACCAACAATTTCCGCCACCAACACTTTCCACCACTAGAACAGAGCCTTTTCGTTGAGAATGTCCGGATTTTCGTGATTAAATCTAGTGCCGCAGGCATCCTCATGTTCTTATGGTCCTCCGCTCTGGGGGCGGGGGATCACAAACACAACAGCAGGTACCATGAATATACTTGGTCCAGTGCCTTTTCTTCAATCCGAGCCCTCGCTTAGAAAATTTGCGTCTCGTGCGAGCCTCCCTGCTAGACAAGTCTGACTGATTGTGAGCGATGTGGGGTGAGGATCGCCGTACTCGAGGTTTGCTTCGGCCAATGTGGATGTGGTCGCTCTTTTGTAGTCGGGTCGAACCACACTACTTGTTTTGCACGTACATGTCCTGTGCGGTGTGCGTATGCTGTGAAAGTACAATTTCCAAGATCTGGGCAAAAGTCGTTTGTATATGAGGATAATGAGGGCCGGATGAAGATCGACGAGTGATTTCGGTTATCGCTCCTCTTCGCATTCGAACAGACATCCAGAGGCTTCCATGCAAAGTACTTGATAAGAGATGACGACAAGGAGCTGGGAAAGGAAACTGGTTCCCGAGTGGCGAAATCGAAAGCAATTGTATTCCCGTATCCTCCAGAATAATTGATATCTGTCGATATTTTGCATATGAAATAGAACAGCTCTTTTCGCAAGACGCCGGCACTGGAAATGTGTTCTGGTAGTCACCGTCCCGCCCTTCACTGCTAGGTGCCAGAGATCATCACAGATGACTAGAATGTCACAGGGTAACTCAGAATGCTGCAACCCAACTAGCGTCTAACAAGTTTACTCATGCAGCATATTGAACGTCCCACTGAAACGGGTTCTTGGTCCCATTGTCCGTCGCATCAAATCTCGACTTCCCCGAATAGCGGTAACAAATACAACACTGAGATCCATAGACACCATAGCTTCCATACAATCATGTCTGATCTGGCACCCCTTCTAAGTATTGTCAACGAAGACATAACGAAGCCGAGGGTGACTGAAGCCAACCACAACCAGTGGGAAGACACATGCCAAATGGCTGGGCATACGAAGGACCAAGCAACGACCGAGACTGCAAGAGCCCATCGCGAACACGTCTCCCCATAAAGCAATGGCATAGTTCCACGGCTTCTAGCGCGGTCGCCTCCAACATCCGGGAAGTCCTGCGCATGGACTGTCGTAGTAATAACAATAGACACCAGTGACAACCACATTCCCAAGCACGGACGGAGCACCGGTTTGAAACACCCGCCCAAATGCCCATTTCCGCTGCCCTGACCAGAAAGGACTGAGACACCTCCCCAGCCAAAACAGCCAAGCCCAGCAGCATTGATAGCGTTAAGTTGTAGGGGACCTACTCCATCACCACCGAGGTCATTGTAAAGCCAGATGAATGCCATGAGAGTTGTACTAGCCTCAAATGCTTGAAGGAATATACTCGTAGTCATTGCCAACAACACACATACACGCAGAAGACTTTCCGCCTCGCTTGGCGTCAGACGACCAGACGGAATGGGTCGCCAAGGCTTGTTGATGCCGTCCTCCACGACAGAGCCCGGTAAGCGCTGATTGGAAATATTTTCAACAAGTAGATGAAGCCATATCCAGAGCAGCACGAATGGCAGTCGCAAAGCTAGCTGTTGAAACGGGATTGTAGTTCGTGCGGCTTGCGAGCTGGCGAATGCAAGTGTAAACACAGTTTGAGGAAAGATGACAGTTTTGAAGTCTGACTTGGTGAATAGAAATAACGTCTTTACATGATAGACAACTGTGCGTTTGGGTTGAAAAAGGACCTAAGAGATGCAACAAGTCAGAACCACAGAATCAATCACACTCGCCACGCGCTGGAAGACTTCACCTGCTCATCGTTCACCCTATTGACAGACATTGTACAATATATGTGCTTCTGCAGTAGGGACGTCATTCAAGCGCCAATGGTATAATTTCTTCCTGAGCACAGGATTTCAATGCAGCAACAGCACACATCGGGGATTCAATGGCTTGAAGCATGTTTGTTAATTAAGTAAGAAAGCCGGAAACGCTGATGTGCTCGCGGTCAGCGTGGATTCGGAATGACTGCTTGGTGCTCCGCCTTCTGCTCTGCCTTTTCAATTGTCACCCCGAGCAAGACCAGGCACAACACTGAGTTTACTAGCACGACCATGGTAATCAGGTGCTACTGCCGCCAACGCGGCCTCATCGTTCTTACCTGTCACGAGGCAGGCTCTTGCATCAATCCGTACAAGTCACCTTTCAAGTTCCACGGACACACATGTCATCTGGAGGACCTTGTCCATGCCACAAAGTCAGCTGTGAAAGCGCCGTGTCCGAAAGCTCGGAAGTTGACTATGTTACACTCTGAAGCAAAGAAGGAGGCCGCTCGTGGGGGCGAGGGCGACAAAAGGATCGACGCGCGTGCACCAAAGCAAGCAGCATCTTTTGACTCCTTTGGGCATTCAAGGCTCCGCCAGTGCATCACGAGACGGATCTCAACTGGGGCAGGAAAGTGTCACAATAAGCTATCAATTTTCATCATTGGCGCCAAGTAGTCGGTGAGAGGTCTTTATGTTGTGGAGGGGCAATATAATCTGGGAACACCAACACTGTTACTGCAGTTCTGCAGAGTCACATAAGTGCCGTAGAACTCATGCAGGTCTAGTCCGAGCCACTGCTGACACAATAAATATCATGGTGTGTGCCTAGTAGACCGGCTGATTACCCAGCAGCTCGAAGCTGTGCTTTTGATAAACGAGGCTACATTGCAGTACATTCGAGAACACGTCGATCTTACACCAACTGGCGCCACGTAAGAGAATTGGAACCATAAGAGGTAATATTGTAGGTTGCCCTTTCTGCCCTAAAGAATTCTTAAATCAAATGTACTCAAATGTAGACGAAGGACTGCGTGACCACAGGCAGCAGCCCTAGAAACTGAAAGGGGGATGAACACCTAATCTTGGTATCTACGCGGAAAATCCAAAGTTTATTACCTTTTGCTTCTGCGTCTGCCGGTGGCGCTGCTCTTTCTACATCGACATTCTGATTTCTGATCGAGTAACATGCCCCTAAGACGAGACCACTGACCGCGATTAAGCTGGTTAAGGCCTCTCAGTCGAGATCACGATCCAAGATGCTTCCTCACACTGCTTCTGCGGCCGCGCTCTTATCGACAGCCACTCTGATTACCACCTCTATCGTAGCACAAGCTTCGCATCTGCATCAAAAACGAAGCGTGCCCCAATTCATTCTTCTTGCCGTATCTTTATTTGTAGAATGTGTGAGTCACCCTGGCCTTTCGCCCCTGTTCTACCTTGGTGTCCAGCAAGAGAACTGAGAGATATACACGCGCAGATATTGCTCGTCTTATCGTACCGGGTGACTCTGCACCCGCTTGCAAAGTATCCAGGGCCAATTATGGCAGCCTTGACAGACTGGTATACAGTATACTGGATCGCGGAGGGCAGCCGCCATTTGGAACTCCACAAGCAACATAAGAAATATGGTAAGCTGATAGCGAAATTTCGGCTTCGTCAGAATCTTCAAAACACATGAAATACTTATTCGTAAAAAGGTAAATATGTCCGCTTTGGACCGAGTCGACTTTCGATAAACTCCCCTACTGCGTCACGGGACTTGCATGATGTTCAAGCCAACACCTTCAAGTCAAATGCGTATAGCTCTTTCAAAAGATTCTTTGGTGCAGAGATGTCACTTACCACGGTTGATCATAGAGCCCATGCATTCAGACGACGGGTGAATGCTTCTGCTTTGACAACAACAGCAGTGAAGGGTCTGGAGAACCGCGTAGTACCTCATGTCGACTACTTGATCCAAAAGATTGATGAGACAGTCCCCAGACACGGAAATGTACTTGAAGACCCAGACTCGGAGTGGAGTCTTGGTCAGAACATGGGGGAGCTTGTTGCGTTCTGCATCGCCGATGTCATGGGTGACGTGACTTTCAGTCAACACTTCAACACTCAGCGGGATGAGAAGAATCGGCACTACGTCCATGATCTTCCCAACGGCGTAGCTGGAATTCATCTAGTCGGACACATGCAGTCCCTATTCTTCTGCAATCTACACCGGCTAATCTTCAATGAACTCATAGTTGGAATTGGCAGTTTAATGGCACTCAGCCGCTCATTTGCACACAAGCGACTTGAAGAAAGGGCGGAAGGTGTCGTACGCTCGGATGTCTGGCAGGCTCTACTGGAGTCCAAAGATCCTAAAACCCGCAGGGGGTTTACAGATGACGAGCTCGTATCGGAGGCCAGTCTCTTCATCATGTAAGTCATTTCCTGCTACTGCCCCTTTCTCCTTATTAAATAGAGAAGGACGGTGTCTTTATAGAGATGTCTGCTGAAATAGATTCAAATAGTGGCGGCACGGACGGAATGATCACTGCTACCACCGGAACCCTCTTTTACTTGGTCCACAATTCCCATGCCCTGGAGAGACTCACAAGCGAGTTACGGGAGAAGTTCCCATTTTCAACGACGGAGCCTGACAAATGTCCAATTGAATTTGCCAGCGCGCAACTCCAAAGGATTACGTATTTGTTTGCCTGCATCGACGAGTCGATGCGTCTCAGTCCGCCGGTGCCAAGCATCCTGCCACGTCGAGTCGGTCCTGGTGGCATGGTCGTGGATGGCGAATTCTTCGTGGGAGGCACAGACCTCGGAATCCCACACTATAGCATGCACCGCAATGAAGAGATCTTCCCAGATCCCCTTGTCTATAACCCAGAGCGGTGGTTGGATAGTACAAGCCTTGCTGCTGAGAAGAGAGGCGGCGGAGAAGGTGGAAATTTGAGAGCTGGTGTCGGTCAGGCCCTGGGCTTCACTCCCTTTGGAGCTGGGCGAAGTGCCTGTATCGGAAAATACATGGCTTATCAGGAGGTTTCGTATATTATAGCCCGCTTGCTTTGGAAGTTCGATGTAAGGATGGACGCCAGCAATCCTATCGGAGAAGGTACAGGTACTGGTCTTGAGGGCCGGGGGAGGAAAGATGAGTTTCAGCTGTTCTGTCGGTTTGTCAGCGAGCAGCGGGGACCAATGCTTCAGTTCCGGCAAAGGAAGGATATTTAAAGCTGAATGCGCTCTAAAGGAGTACACATGAGTAGGCTAATGAAGATCATAAATATCTAGCATCTTCAAATAAGTGTGAGCAGCCACTCCCAGGACAGTAACCAGACCGCCTCACCCGATCTTCTATAGCTGAGAGGCCTGATGAGGCTTTTCGAAGTGTAGGCCATCGAAATGTCTGATTTCTGCAGCATTATGCCTCATACCAGCATAATGAGATCGAATCAATTGATGTCACTATCGATCATTCAATTCATTTCATCAGATAGGTACTCAATATCGAGGGCAAGCTGCGCGAGCGGAGTAGACCAAATCTCATCCTCGAGCAGCACAGATACCCACAATGAAACAATTGGATGAATCATTAACAAAGAGTGATCAAGTTAAAGTACGGGAGCGGGGCAACCGCATGAATAGAAGTACCTTTGTGGAGGGCCTCACTCTGCCAGCCTTCTGGAGGACGGGGGGACGGGGAAACGCGTTGGTTCAAGAGTCACAAGGCGATGGAAACAGAGGCAAGGTAAGGAGAAGAAAGGTATCTGTGTTTCGATAAGAGGATAAATATCGAGGCCGTTTGCAACAGGCTTGAGAACTTAAATCAATTTGATTGATTGTATGCCTTAAAGACTGTGGTTCTTGGAAGCAATGCCTCTTTCCTCTCAAAACCATTCCGATCAGGGCTACTCCATGATTACTTAAGCACCTTAACGTAGCCTACCCCCTGCAACAATACCTATCTATTACTTGAGGGGTGAAGAATACGCGCGTTCGCCTGACATACATGTTGATAAACAGTGATTCGAGGATCAGATCAATGAGGCAGAATAAGCGGATCTGCATTGCCGACTCGGGATTTGATTTGCCTCATCGACTTCCCAATTGCAACCATGTGATGCCGACTAACTACTGTCCAGCTGTGAACTTTCTAGCAGTGAAAGTTTATGACATCTAAAGTATCAACCTCTTTACATGCCTTCTGATATTCCGTATGAAGTATTGGCCTGGCCATGCTTAGGCGTCAGGGGATTGTGATCATCGTCCGTCTCATCAGGAGCCCGCACCCACTTATCACGGTGATTCGGATGGATGTTCATCTCGAACTGGTTGGTGACGTTGATCCCCGTGCCTGAAAGCGGCGCACCCCCATTCCCACCGGTGATTTTCACTGTATTTCTCGGATGCTCGAACCGATACTCGTAACCAGAGTTGCTTGCACCGTTGCTGCCCTCAAAATCACCGTGCCGCAGACGACGGTAAAGAGGACGATATGTTGGCATCGAAGCTGCTAAAAAGCCAACCATGAGTTCAGCAGCAGATGCTAGCCCGGCCGGAATATTGTCCCCTGAAGTAAAATTCATATCAGCCCTCTGCACAAATTTTATCCTTTTATGAGTGGAAAACATAGGAGACTTGTGCAACCTACAACTACCATCGGCAGTGGTGCCAACTTTCTCTGAGTAAGCCAACCTGACAATGCTCACAATACAGGCACTGTGATACATTCGCTTCCATTAGCAATGATCAGGACGGTCTCAGACTTCGACTACCTTGAATGAGCATTAGTAAGTGTGACATACCTACTGCCCATAGCAAAAGTTAAAATTATCTGCCATTTTTTCTGCTTGGATGTGTGCAGCCGCCAAATCAAAGGTATCGGCATCAGGAGAAGCGTGAAATCGGTAACTATGTTGAGAGCACCAGCAGCCAACACAAAAGCACCGTAATTGATACAATGACCACTCGTTATCGTTGTGTCCCAATTATATTCAATCGGTGTGCACTGGAAGATTGTCGTGATAGAACAAGTGATAGTCCAGAGAAGCATGAATGTCGCAACAATCCAAAGGAAAGTGCGAAAGCGTCGAGATACAAAGATCTCGCCGTACATCTTCAGGATGCTGAGCTTGATAAATGCCATAGCGGAACAGTAAGTGTTCTCGTCTACAATGTTAAGCTGTGGTAACGCATTAATCAACGGGCTCGGAGCTGCCATGAAGGAACGTGATACATAATGCGATGGCTTCGAGGGAATTCTTACAATTTGCATCATGCGAGCATTTGTGATATATATAATGTGACGTCCGCCCCCGTATTTGGTTGTCATGGCAAAGCAAACATCGAATACCGCGTAAAATATCTGGAGAAAAAGGTAAGTTCCAAAGTGAGAACGTGGACGCGGAGAAAATACCCAAGCTATGATCAGTAACCAGTCGCTCATTTGGACTTTTACCCGGCCGTGGACGAGCTTTCGCGACCAGAAACGCATCAGAATGAAAATGATAGACGCGATGCCGCAGACCGAACAACATGCTATAATGTTGGGGACAAGTGTATCATCGGAGTGTGCCTTCATGTAGGCTATTTGTTGCGGGGTGGGTATTTTCGACATCGTGCCATGTGCTGCTGCTGCCTCTGCTCTGTACTCTTTGACGTGCTGGGCTCGTGAGTGTCACCAACCAGCTATTGATACGCCGTCGCTTGATCACTCAAAGGAGGATATCAATTTGCTTGGAGACCTCTCCAGCCCCCAAAAACTTGAGGATGATTGCCCGTCAACAAAGGCGTTTGGACAGTGCGCCTCCCGTAGACTTTCGTCAGACCGTAGTGCTATGGATTGAGCGATGGAGAAAATCCTCCGGCAATAATTGCCATACATAGTATTACCAGAAAGATCAGCGCCGAGATCTTTTGAGGGGGCTGATTATTCAAGTATTGTAATTTGTGATATTCTTGAAGCACGCATGTACATCTGTAGTGCCACTCTCAGTTGATTCGGGGAGCGGACCATTATTGTAGTACCCGGTCAGCACCGGGTACATACTGTGTACAACATTGAGCTTGAAGTATTGAACAGCAAAATCTCCTGGTTTTTCGTTGTGTTCACTGAGACTGGAGACTATACTATCGTCCAGTCAGTTCTAGCACAAGGTATTTGAATCCTCCAACACTGCCTTGGTAGGATCCCGGAGGTTACGAAGAACTCTGGCAAACTCCTTCAGCCGACCTCTCCGTTTCGAAGTCATCTGTTAAAGTACTGCAGGGCTTGGCTTTGGGGGGTGGTAAGAAAAAAAAGGGGGGGGAGGGTGGCACAGTGTGCAATGGACCAGATGTGTTTTCACCCTGCATGTATTCTCAAGCTGTCATATTGCATGGCAGCCTGGCAGCCTGCTTACTTGTCCACAGCAGTGGCGTTATGGTGTAACACCTTATTGAGCGCCCCTCGAATCGAGAACCAGACCGATGGCAATCTTGTGATGTGGGTAAAGCAGGCTGTATCGCTACGTGAATATTGAGCCCCAAAATGGAAGTTATTGGTGTCGCGATGCAACATAACGTTGTCATCCGGTATCCTTGCCGCATCCGAGCCAGCTACCTTTGACCACGGCATTAGTCGCACAGAATATGCGAGTATCGTTTCGCACGGGATCAGTCGAAGCTAGAATGCGAGACTTGGCAAGTCAGATTCTATCTGCATTGGAGAAGGGGTGTGAGCATAGGGAGCTTTCAGAGGTGCACATTCAAAGTGCAATTGTATTTATTCGACTGCAGCCACAATTTCGTTAGCTTTGTATCATGCAACAAAGAACACAGCGGTATAATACCAGCAAGGCTTTGTATGCAAAGAGCCTCCCTGAGGATGGGCTTCTGTGTAGCACAGCTCTGCCCTGCAACGACCTTCAAGGGTATGCTGAGCAAGTGTATGATGATTGGTAAAACCAGGCCTCGATCAAAATATTAAATACGGACCCGTTCAAAAACAGACGTGACTGCGAAATCGTTCAGGCACTCATAGCCATCAGCTTGGAGCCTTCACTTGTCCTTTGTGTTAGCTCCACCATCTCCACGTCAATTGCGACAATTCTTCGTAAAACTTCGTCATGCAGCCTTTTACCCACTCTCGACCACTGGGGAATTTGGAAGTCTTTTTCAAGAAACTTGCTGACCTTGGAGTGACCCTTGAACGGGAACACTGGGCTGTCCATCTTGCTCTGAGCTTGCGAGTGTCGGATACCATCAACCTTTCGCCCTATCTTCAAAGGGCTTGGCAAGAAGTTCGCCGCCATTATCCAGCTATTGGCTCCATAATCTGCCCTGCTCAAGAAGTGGGGGTCGAAGAGGAGTGTGATGTCCTTAAGCGAGAGATTCTGACTCTCCCTGTTTGTGAGGCTGCGCTCTGGAGCGAGGACACCTTTTTCGTTCATGACAATGAAAAGAATGCAGATAGTCTGTTTTGTTGTCTTCGACCAAAGCCAACAGCAACCTGTCACTGGCTACCTCAGTCGTCTCAGGTCGTCATCCGCTCCTCGCACTGGCGCCTAGATGGTATTGGGATGGCCAAACTTGGCCACGTCTTTCTGGCCAAGCTGGCGGAGGTCTTGCGGATAGAGCCAGGCAATGTCTCGCTTGGTGTGTCCACGACAAATTTGCCCACCAACCAGCCGCTGCCACACAGCATCGAGAACTTGGCTCGTATTTGGATTGATAAACAGAGTGCGGAAGCAACTACATTGCAAGATCAGAGCAGCGCACACACTCTCCGCCTTGAAGCCGGCGCGGACGCCCTAGTCGGCGAGTTTCTCCGTGGTGTGCCGAGCATTGGCCTACCTACTCGGACCAACTCCGCCACAGTGCCTCCAGGCGCCAGTCAACGCGTTGAAACCCGACTCAGCGTCTCGGAGACGGGGGAGATCACGGAAGCCCGTCGAGCCAAAAATCTCAGCTTTACGGGCACGGTTCATGCCGCCATAGTGCGCGTCACTGCGAGATTTCCTCAACACTCCCTCGCTGAATCATATGCTGCATTCTTCCCCGTGGACCTCCGTCAGTCTATAGTATCAGCAGGTGCCGCTAGCGAAGACCAGCTCATGATTGGGCTCTACTTCTCGGGGCTGCCCATTTGCGTGGGAGGAGTGGTCCCGGGCGAAGATGGCGAGGCAAAGGCTTTTGAAGAGATCGCCCGCGAGATGACCGCTGTTTACAACAGGGATTTGACCGCTTTTTGGAAGGGTCCCGATGGGAAGCAAGTCAGCTTGATGGAGCTGGCTGAGCCATATCTGCAGAGGACGACTGTACTTTTCAACACTCCAGTCCCCGATGGCCATCCACTGATACAAACGCCTGATTTGAGCGGGCTTGGAAAATTCGAGACTTACTTAAAAAGAGATTATCAATCCCTGTCAGATCCCTTGGCCCCCAAAGTTGAGGTAGCTGATGTGTGGATTGGCACGGAGATGCTTAACAGATGTGTACAATTCCATGTCTGGAGCTGGCGAGATGAGTTACGACTGGGTGCCTCTTTCAATCAGAGCTTCTATGAGAAGTCCTTTGTGGTAGAATTGTTGGATCAAATTATGGAGGAGCTTTTCAGAGGCCTGGAAATACGAGGCCACCATTAACGCTGTTGTTTCCGATAGGCAACATCCGTCAATGGGATGTGATTGATTGAAAGATCTTGGCAAAGTTAATATTTTGGATATCTCTTCCCTAATCATATTCAGAATTTGAGCATCAAAAAGCTAGCCAGCCTCACCTGCTGCCTTTGGTTCGATCACGTCAAGTATCGTCCGCACTATCTTAGACCCGTGTCTAGCTCACAAGGCCGACCAAGCCGAGTTGGGCAGACTGGTAGACAGGTGCTGCTTGACATTTCATGCTTCGGAACGAGATATAGTCACAACACCGGGAAGTACTCCAGGGTGATTGGGTAATCCTCTGGTTTGTCGCACCGGACGCATTGTACCCCACAATACCCATGGCAACGCCTTGGCCAATATCAGTCTGTGCTCTTCGGAAATTTCGGGCCTGAAGCTATTTGACATGACAAAAGTTGTGAGCCTCATGGTCCGCTAACAAATGAGACGCGAGGGCCCGGTCAAACCATCACTGCCCATATCGGTATGTGGTCCCGGATTTACCGTCAAGCCACTGGTGATCTTGTACGTTCCGGAGAGACTGTTTTCATCCCCGCGGGTAAGGAGGTGTCTCTCGATTTCGTTGACAGGTATGTCCGCTTCTGGTCATTCGCAAGTGGACATGGTCTAGAGTCACTGGCTGCGGGTGCCGGCAACGCATTTGAAGGATCAATCGTTCCAGATCAGGTGGCACCATTTGATATCAGCCAGATCCATCAAGTAGCAGAAACTTTAGGCATCAAGACTAAGCTGCAGGGGTTTTCGCGCAAGCGTAAAGAAGCTTTTGGATGAGATGATCAGAATAGTACCGATGTCCGTCCAAGGTGTGTAGTACAAGAGAGAAAAAAAGCTATGAAGGTTCTGCTACTGTTATTGTGTTCAACGAGGTGTCGGGTGCAGGTCGTTCCGAAGTCAAGTCCTCAGCAGATGCGAGCATGGCTTGGATCAACTTATCGAGAGATGGAGAGATATCGGAAGAGCGCGCGTGTCGTTCGAAATGAATCTTTCCCGCGCGAATGTGTTCCACATCAGCCCTGGCGGACATGCGATGAGGAAATTTGAAAATATTGCAGTAAAGGACCGACATCGCTGACATGAGGTAATCGGTTTGTGGACTATCCCAAACAATATTTCAGCGACATCCAATTGATGTTCGTGGGTTTTGTACGCAGCCTACCAGAGAATAATAAACCTGCTTTTTTCAGTGCAATAGGCGGCACTAGATCTGATTAGTGACCATACTCTGCAAGTTTAGGAGGTATCGGGATATACTCATTGAATGTCTTTACCAAAGAGCGTGCTGCTGACAGACAAATAGCCTCACTCCCTCGGATGCGAGGATTGGGATGTGACGTAAGGACGTCTTTCTTCGCTTGAGCACAAGTTAAAGCCGCCCAGTGAACGGCGCGAACCATGTTAAAATAGTCCAAATGCAGAGATGCAACGAGGTGTCCTGTATGCCCCGGTGTCAGAATCTCCTCTCCCGGTCGGCAGTCCATCGGTACATCGCGGCACCATGATAGAAGGGCTGTGTCGATGTTCCCAAGTTCGTTCAGCAATGAAGATGTGGTGCTTGTCTGGTTGGTGACGTTGCAGAACCGATGCTGTATTTGAGAAAGCTTAGAGCTCCAGGTGTAGACGTCCGATGCTGATGAACTTATGGCCATCGTAGGCGGCTGTCGCTCACGCAAGGGCACCGGCGTCAATTCCATATCAGAACTTAACGGGGTCACTGAGGCTGGCCTGCCCTGGGTCATGGACAAGAATCTGCTGTGGTCGTCAGCATTGCTTAGGGAGTAGGTGGGCCGGGAAGATTTCAGAATTACTGACCCGTCCAAACGATAAGCAACCCACCAAAGTTTGGACCTCAGCCATACATCTCTCTCACTCAGGTCAAGATCCTCCGGACTCCTGCGGTGTAGTCCAACAGCTTGCGCCACACGGGTAGCGAGCCCACAGAGCACCCAAGCAAAGCCTGGCTTACCGCATTGCAGATGAAAAATGCAATGTAGAAGCAGAATCTGCACAGTGCCGAGGTTAGGCACAGCAAGGCAGTCGTGCAGCATGGTCCAGCTTTTTTCATAGAGACTGTGTGATATTTGTTCTGGCTGGCGGGCAACATCATTTGGCGATTTGCGATTTGCGTCGCCAATAGCCACGACAAGACAGAAAAGTGAGAATAGAATGCAGTCGTGGTTCGTAGATTCCGCCTCGTACATTTGTGACCAAGTGGATCTGAACGATGGCTCGTCGATAACGGGATAGATTGGATGCACTCTTTCGAAGAAGACTGCGTTTCGTGATCTTTTTGTCAGGGAGTGAAGATTACTTCTGGCACGGACCAGGGCAAAACCTACATTCAATTGCAGCCACAGCAATAGATTTCTCTGGAAGATCTTGTACGCATAAACCAAGATTCGGGTCACTGGGGATTCCGGCTTCATCAACTAGAACTCCGCCCTCAATCAGAAAGTCCAGACTGGCAGATCCTAGGAGTCCAGGACTGCTCTTGAGCGACTCTCTGATACAGAATGCGAGGGTTGCTCCGGTCGAGTTGAGGCCAATAAAGTTACTGTTTACGGAGTCTTTTCTGATGAACAGCCCCGGCAGAATCCTGTCGGTGGACTCTCCGCGACTATCGGTTCCAGCCAGAGATTCTACCCCGGAAATCTTTCCACCAGCCTCTCTATTTCCCCTTAGTAAGAATGAGGCTTGCGACGTACGATCTTTGTTTCTTGAATCTGGGGAGGATTGCAACCCCTCAAACACCACGGCGCACGACAAATCCAGAGTCTCGTTCCAGAAGTCCATCAAGTCATTGGAGGTCGAGATATCCCGAGGAAGAACACTGTCCAGTGGACTTATCGTGTTCTCATGGTCAACTGAGAACCCCGATTCGACGCTGTGCAAGACGGAGCTTGGTGTCTGAGCATCCGGGGGCGGAGCCGGAGCCGGACTGAACCGTTGTCGGCCGGCATGACCGGTACGCCTCCGCCGTGGCGCGGATGGGCCTATCGGGTAGACGCATTCGGCGCCGTACAGTTGGCAGTTGGGGCATGGATACTGGGACGTGGTGCACTTGAGCTGTGCAGGACGTGGCCGACGTTAGATGGCCTTGGACGGAGTAGTGGATTGTTGGGGCCTGGGGGGGGGGGGGGCTTACTCGCTTTCGGCGACAGTGTTGGCAGGCTTTGACCACTCGTTTTGGAGCCGTCCCGTGAGCATGGGATTGTGAGGCATCCATGGCAGCTTGATGTGGACGAAGAGCTTCCGGGGAACGTAAACGGCCTCGGAGATCCGGGGGTCATAGCATGTTGTACGACATTCGGGGCGGGGCAAGGGAACAACCCGATGGGTGCTTCTGATGTTTCACCAAAGCTACGTCAAGACTAAGATACATTGAAACTCTATGTAAAGCTCAAATCCCAGTGCGGGGACGCAGCTGCGGCTCTGTCACGCGGCAACTTTATCTGGGGCACGGGAAACCCGAGGAAATTGGGTTTCGGCTATGTCCTTGTATACACGTATATGTCTGTCAGGTTGGTTCGAGATATCAATACAGCCCTTGACTTGGCCCTTGCTGTAAGCCAATCATGCATGTATAGCTAATCTCATCTGGCACTCGATGGTTCTAACGTCTTCTCCTCACTAGGTAGGGACACCTTTTCTGTGCACTATACCAATTGGCCTCGTATGAGGACATCGCATCTAGATGTTCAGGGTGATCATCATCGGTGCTGGCCTCGGAGGCCTCGCCTGCGCCATTGCATGTCGCCGCTACGGCCTGGAAGTGATTGTCCTGGAGAAAGCCCCGAAAATCGTCCCGGTATGCACACATAGTCGATGATGAAGGCTGCAATTCGGACTGACCATATCAGGTTGGCGCCGGTATTCAAGTGCCTCCAAATGCCTCTCGTGTGCTGAAGTGGTTCGGTCTGCTTGAGAGGGTCCAGGACTATGGCTGTGTCTTAGATTACACTGATCTGGTGAGATACGAGGATGGCTCCCGCATCTTACGCTCGTGGGCTGGTAAAAGCATCGAACAGAAGTATGGGGCGCCATGGATGTGAGCTTGATACACTACACCAAGCGCCTTCGACTTTGGTCCAGCTAATGTCTGCTAAAGGGTTATCCACCGAGCAGATTATCATCAAGTTCTATTGGAAGCTGCCACAAGTTCCGGTGCACAAGTACGTCTCGGTTCTTCCGTGAGCAATATCGATTTCGACAAAACAGCGGTTGAGGTCGAGGGTGGCCAAATCATTTCCGGAAATGTCGTCGTAGGTGCTGACGGTATGCCCAACTCTTCCTCCCGACTTGTTGACGACTGTTGGTGACTATTACAGGATTGTGGTCCACTACTCGTGATCTGATACTAGGTCAGCCATCGCCGCCATTTGAGACAGGGGATTTAGCGTATCGAGCAACGTTGAAAACAGCCAACATGCTTGCCTTGAAAGACCCTCAAGTTACCAAGCTTTGTACACAAAACTCTGTCACCCTATGGATGGGACCGGACAGACATTGCGTATTATATCCCCTTAGAGGAGGCTCCGAGTTCAACCTTGTCCTCCTGAGGCCCGACAACCTTCCTCCAGGTACTAGCAAGGTCGAAGGTGAAGTGGGCGAAATGCGAGAGACTTTCAAAGGCTGGGACAACAGTCTTACAAAAATCATCTCCCTCATCCCCTCTGTGCTGAAATGGAAGCTCTCTTTCCATCATGAACTAGAAACATGGCGCAAGGTTAGCTGGCTAGAGGCAAAGGTGAAGTCGCTCGGGTGCTAATAATAAGACCAGGGCAACGTCACGATTCTCGGTGATGCTTGTCACCCTACACTACCATATCAGGGCCAAGGAGCGGCAATGGCCATTGAGGACGGGGCTGTGCTTGGATATCTATTGGGCTCTCTGGTCGAAGATTGCAACACGTCCCCTGAAACAGCACATGGGCAGGTGAGCTCGCTATTGCAGGTATACGAGAAGCTGCGAAAGCTCCGCACAGCGACTAATGTCAAAGGCGCCGAGGCGAACCGTTATATGTTTCACCTACATGATGGAGAGAAGCAGCAAGAGCGAGATGCGGAACTCAAGTCCCATGACTGGATTCGTCCCTCGCGATGGAGGTGGGCAGACCCCACGGCTCAATATGAGTTGCTTGGGCATGATGTGATCGCAGAAAGCGAACGGGAGTACAATGAGTGGAAGTCAAACAGCACTTCCAAGCCGTAAATTAGGCTGGACATATCCACAAGGCCCTTCAAAAGCACGTCAATTGACAATGCGATTTTGTCCATCAGTTCCACGAAGATTCACACGGTGTTTCCATGAAGAACCTGATCAGCGATCGCTGCCGAACATGTCCGAGCAGCTCACTGTGTAAGGTCCTGCAGGTGTGCCAGCGGAGAACCATGACATCTGGATGCTACACCTGAGAGTCTGACAGCGCGGCCCCGCATGCCTGAGTGGCACCAGGCACCCGAATTAATTGGTGCATCATTGGCAGGGACCGTGGGCTGGCCCGTATATGGAGCCTTCGACTACAACATCTGGCCCTTTTACTGCTGACGATCGGCGCTGATTTTGCCCAGCGTGCGGTCCTACGTGCCCCGCCTTTCTACCCATTGACTTTAAGTTTGACCCGCAGCATGCAGATCACCCGCGGTCACCACCAAACGGATCCTACTTAATGGGGATGATCAAGGGTGTATTAGCGGAAGGATGCTAATTTGCCGAGATCACCTCTCAGAAGCTGACTTTTCGCTGGTGCCCACTGGGATTAGGCTGCATCTTAAAGATCTAGATATCTTCAGCCATTACTCCCTCCTTCACATAGCCACATGAGCGACCACGAGCAATACAGCCCTCGGAGGATAGTACGAAGATGCGACTGAACGTCCAACTGGCCATTGTGGCGGCGTCAATTCCCGGGCTTCGAGCAGTTGTGCCTAACTACACAACAGCTGAGGCCGGCAACCCGTTTGTCGATGGGTGGTACGCAGACCCAGACACGGAAATCTACGACGGCCTGTACTGGATCTACCCAACATCTTCATATGATTATGATGAGCAGACATACCTCGACGCATTCTCTTCTCCAGACCTGATCACTTGGACCAAACACCCCAATATCCTCACCACCGAGAATGTCTCCTGGGCAACTCGCGCTGTGTGGGCACCAGCGCCCATCAGCCGCAACGGGAAATACTACATTTACTTCGGTGCCAATGACATACAAGAGGGTGACACCACGACCATAGGCGGTATTGGTGTTGCAGTGTCCGACTCGCCTAGTGGTCCCTATGTTGACGCCATTGGCTCACCTCTGATCGGCGAATATCACAACGGCGCACAGCCGATCGACCAGGACGTGTTCATTGACGACGAAGGCCAGGCGTACATATACTACGGCGGTCACTCGCACGCTAACGTCGCCCTCCTGAACGAGGACATGATTTCAATCGGAACTTTCCCGGACGGCACGCAGTTCAAGGAAATAACGCCCACTAACTACGTCGAGGGCGCACAGATGTTCAAGCGTAATGGCACGTATTACATGATGTGGTCCGAAGGCGGTTGGACAGGGCCGGACTATGCTGTGTCGTATGCGATGGCGGACTCGCCATTAGGCCCCTTCGAGCGCAAAGCGAAGATTTTGCAGCAGGATCCGGCGGTGGCTACAGGCAGCGGTCATAATGGAGTGATCAATGTTCCTGACACTGATATTTGGTACATTGTATATCATCGAAGACCGCTGGGCGATGACAATGGAAATCACAGGCAAGTCGCCTACGACCGGATGTACTTCAATGAAGACGGATCGATCGCAGAAGTGGTCATGTTGGTCAAGGATGACTTTGAGGACGGCAATACCATCGGATGGACAACATATGACGGTAGCTGGTCGGTAGTGGATGACCAGCTCAAGGGTGAGATATCGAGTGGAGGAAAAGCTCTATTGAACACCAATTATACCGACTTGGTTTTTGACGCCGACGTCACAATTGTGGATGGCGATGGGAACGCGGGTATTCTGTTCAGAACGACCTCACCGGGTAGTGGTTTGGATGCATACGAAGGATACTACTCTGGGATATCCACCGCCGGAACAGTTGTCCTAGGCAAAGCCAATGGTAGCTGGACGGAAATTGGTGCGGCCAAAGTCGAGGTCTCTGCGAACGTTCAGTACCATATCCGTGTGACTGCAGTGGGCAGCTCAATTAGTGTCTTTGTAGGAGACATGGATACTCCGAAGATTTCTGTCGCGGATGAGACGTACACTGAAGGTCAGGATGGAGTGAGGGTATTCGCGACGGAAGCTTTGTTTGACAACGTTTCCGTGGCACGACCATGAAAGTCCAAAGACAATAAGATTATACCAATAGCAATTTCGAATTGAATTGTTTCTACTACAACTTGATATTCATACAACACTGATTCGCTACTCGTACATTATCGAGGGGGTATCATGAATGTAAGTGCTCTCTAGAAATGCAAAACCTCCTGCAACGCTTTTCCCTTTTGACCATGCTCGCTTTGCCCATCAGAACACCTCGGAAAAATCAACGCCAGCCGCGCAATACTAGTATAACATATACATCAAATGAATCAGAGCGCCTGGGTGAATCGTGTCAGTCGCGTACGGCCATTTGAGCCCACAAACTTGGGGAGTATAACTCACGTATAATGCCTCAGCAGACAAGGTAATGTCCCCGGAGACACTCCCCTTCATCTGCACCTCCACATTAAGATGCATATCCATACGAAGCGCAAAACCCTTTTTACTGCCATGCCACGCGGTATCGGTCTGCTTCCTCGTGACAAAATTGTCATTCGTGTCCAGGTTCCGACGGGTCCCATCTAGTGTCTTCCACGCCGCAGCACGTGTGCCTGCTTTGGGCTTGTAGTTGCCCCTGCCGTCCTCAAGTTTCCAACGGCCCGGCGGCGAGGGGAGGTCGCCTGGCATGGGAAGCCCCCGCCGGTTGTCGACGGCTTCCCACCCACCCGGATGCAAGTCTTGATCGAATTGATAACCTTGCCACTGGTTATCTTGTTGGTAGCCGCGCCAGTCACTTACTGCCGGCCATGGGCCTTGCGGCGGCTGGTAAATGTCGTTGCCAAGATACTCGAGTTTTGACAGCTGGAGAGCAGGCTTGCTTGGTTCCAACCGTTGTTCCGTCGAAGGCAACGGTAGCGCGACGTAACTGTTTCTCAGCTTGAGGCTGTCCCTTGGCGTCCGTGGGCTTTCGAGCTCCGTAGCTGTTGAGGGTGTCTGTAGCGACTCGGTATCTCCCGGGCTCGATATGGCGGTTATGGCCGTCTCAAGTTCAGCGGATCCAGGGCTCTCGCGGAAGGTTCTTGATCGTCGCTCTAGTAAGGAAGTCTCTATAGGAGGAAGAGGGGTCCTAGGCGTGCGAGGTGTTCCGGGTACTACCTTCGGCGTTGCTGGAACGGGCGGTGCTGTTGGCGTTTTGGGCTCAAGTGCAGGTGCCTTGGCTGTCTGCAGCAGTGATGGTGGGCCCGGTGGCTTTGAGTCAACAGTCTCCTTGGTAATTTGCGGCGCTGGTTGGTTTGTTGGGGTTGACTGTGCGGCTTCTTGGGCCCCTGACTTCTGTGCTGCCGGTGATGTTGTCGATGCTTTGCGCCTCCCGGCAAAGGCTCGGAATGCCTGCAGCACTGACGACTTCGTGGATGATTTTGTCTCATCTGCAGGCACGCTTGGTTCCTGTGGCTCAGATGGGGTTTCCCTTGACGATTCCGGATGAGGAGTCTGGGTCTGAATAAAGGCGATCTGCTCAGGTGCTCTTGCAAGTGACTTGTCCACAGGGACAGGCGCCCACTGGTACTCCGGCTTCCATATCTTCTGGAGAAACTCAAAGGCCTCGTTGGGTACCCATACTGTCATGCCATCGCTGTTCCTAACTTCCATTCCTTGGAGCGAGTGGACATTGACCCGAGCGATGAGACTCGGTCAACAAGAATGAGACGCACGATGAGCGCAAGGAAAAGGCACAAAGGCCGACTAGGAAGGGGAATGTCTGAAACGTTGGTGGTCAAGGCATTGCCGTCGTCCGCTCCCTTTGACTACTGAGCGCCGGGCTCAAAAGTTGATATTTAAAAATTGACGCTCATCTGGGTCCCGTAGGTAGGGCTGTCGTTGATCTGCGCGTCAGTGGTGACATCTCGCCCACGTTGAATGCCGGATGACATCTTTTCTGGGGACAGGTAGGGCTCACTCGTATTCAAAACAGGGTACGCAGGTGATCTGCAGGCCCGATCTCACCTCAAGCTCCGGGAGGCCGGGGTCAAGTCCGGATTTGCTCTCGGCCGACTTGCAAACGTTTTTGCCACCGAACAAAAATAGCTTGCGCCTTCTTGGAAGAACAAAGAAAAAATGAATTTGAGGATGGGCTTAGTTACGTACAACAATGTTTTTCCAACTGGTATTCGAGTTGGAAAATGTGGATTCTTAATGGCCAGTGCCCGGGTGTCAGGCATCAGGCCATACACGAAATCTGGCACTTTGAAGGTTTCAAATCGGTCAAGATAACATGTTATCAAAACGCACCCAAACCCCCTTCGGGAACGATTACTTGGCACGCGAGTCTGGCCAATTCATGAGCTAAACAATTGAGGCTGGCAAGGGGAAAGCTTCCTGAGTCGCTTACCCCGTGTTTCCGTCTTGCCGGGAAACGCTATTCTGTGGTCCAACACTCACGTGTGTCTTGACCAAACAACATCGGACGAACAGAATGCAGTTGCTGCAGAAATATAAGAATTCGTAATGCCCTTTTTTCAGCTTCTAGGAGGCTACGTACTCGAGGAATTCTAGTCTGTTATATGGACTATCCATTTTAAAGTGTAATTCCCTAATACAAAATAGATATCCCACGGGATAATAGAAATGCCTTCGGTAACCGACTCGCTAACCGAGTAGCTCTACGAAGCACTTGTCTTCGGACACTTGCACATGGTTTCCTCAAGTTGTCTGTCATTTGAGGCTTTTCAGCTTTGCGATGTCCCACGGACCTTCGCGTGTTGGCTGTCAACAGCATTAAGAATGTATGGCATGTCTTCAGTGCATGTTTTGATTGCATGCAAATATGCCCCAACAAGCTGAAAGACCGAGTTTTCAATGAAAACGTTTCTGTGACTATTCATTAATTCATAGCACAGCTCACCTGCGACCCCTGCTCAGCACCTGCACATATGTCCGAACCCTGTTTTTTTACTATGGATCGACAGTTTTCAACACAGTAAGCGAAAGAATGAAGTACTACCTATGGGCTAGATTAGACGTGGTAGAATCTTTTTTGAATATGATTGCAAAACAAGCTGCTCTTCTAAAGTTCCTCATGCTTCCTTCGGGCGCCAGTACACCAGCTATAATACGGCCAAATGATGGAATCTCACATGCATACCGCCTCAGACACATGGCTATTATGATTTCTCCCACGATCACGTCCGCCATGAGGCTTTTCATCTTTCTGCGCAAGACGAACCTTTGGTTTAGCTCGAAGTGCTTCTGTGCAACTCGCCCTATTCTCGCCATTGCAGCCATGCAACACTTCTTCGCCAACCGACAGACTGTTGCTAACGTGAGCTTGAAGGCTGATTGGCCAAGAATGCAGTTTCAGGATGCCGTTGGTGATGTTGGTGGTCTTGACGCCAGGATGCACATCCCTGTGGTACGTGTTGGTTGAGCTTTTGGCATTCTGGTTCTTCAAAAATATAGGATACTGGCAGGCACAATTAATGCTCGCCTCTCACAAAGCGTAGGTTGTTTTTCTCTTACAATTACGCATTATTTTCCCCGGAACGACGTCCAAAATACAGCTCAACACCGGATATGCCCTTGTTACTGGTGTAAGCCACCATGCGATCCCGCTGTTCCCTGCACCAGACTGACTCCATCTTCAGGCAGCAGCCGGAATCGGCAAGGAGGCGGCCTTTGCATTCGCTGAGGCCGGTGTTGAAGGCGTGGCCTTCGCCGACTTGAACGAGCAAGGCGCTCAAGAGGCTGCTGCGGAGAGCAAGAATTACGCCACCAACGCTAATTATCAGAGCCTCGTCATCAAAGTGGATGTGGCCGACGAGAATGTTGTACAACACATGGTCGACGCTGTTGTTAAAGCATTCGGTTGGATTGACTACGCTGTGAACAGCGCCGGAGTAAAGGCCTCAAGTTTCTTTCTGTGTCCTAATCTAGAAATTTCTGCACGGCGTGTTGACTCTTCGCAGATCGGCAATATTTCCGGTGCCATCACTCCAAATCTGAAGCTGGACGTCTTTGACAAATCTGTCGATATCAATATCAAGGGAGCAGTTTACTTCGTTCGCGCGGTTACCGCAGCTATGGCTGCCCAGGACGAGCTCACGCACGTCAGCAGCAGCCGTCATGGTAACACGACGCGCAGCCTAGGCCGAGGATCTATCGTCCTTCTCGGGTCCATCACTTCGTACATTACCGGCCCAGGAATGCTCAACTATACTACATCAAAGCACGCAGTCATTGGCATCACCAAGTCCGCTGGTAAGCTAGCCGAACACCAAGTTGCCCACGTAAGCTCCGTAGCTGACAATGAGGGCCGTAAAAATTAGCAATGGACTGCATCAATTCTCGCATCCGAGTCAATGCTGTCTGCCCCTCCTGGGTCGATACGCCCATGAACCACGCCAGCCTGCAGCGCATGCCCCAGCTGGGCCATTTAATCAAAGCCATCTCCTCTCTCGGGCGTGTCGCCACCGTAGAAGAGGTGGCGGATTATATTGTGTTCTTGAGTAGCCCGAGTGCCAGTTACATCAATGGAACGGGATTGACCATCGATTCGGGTATTTCGATGGGCATTCACGTCCCGGGAAGCAAATGACGGGATACTGTGTTGGCTAATCAAATGGGTTTATGTGAGCATGAGCTTGGAGACCTATGGCAACGCTGTGTTTGCCGACATCAACCCAATGGGCCTGGTATGGCGTAAACTGGCCCAAGACTGAGTGCCCACTTTAGTGTCTTGACATCTCTGAGTCCTAAGTGACCAATGGCCACAGAGGACCAACGTGTAATGCCTCCAGACTGAGGGCAAAGATGCAGGTTGAAGGAAAGCTTTATAAGCCATCTCAAGCTGGACAGGGATATCATTACTATACGGAATATGCCATGTTGCTCAATCGCTGTATAGAAGCTCAAATATATCAACGTCTATTGAATGACCCCACAAGACCAAGTCTTTCTTTAACCTCTGGATACTTCCTCCAGATTATGTGAGTACACATACGTCAAGACAAAGGAAAAGGGTCGAGAATGTGGATCACGCATAGCGAGTGGCATTACTGTGTAGACAATTTACTAACGATCCCTTCGGTGAGTGTACTCATACTCATCATCATAATCATGCTGTCTCCTTCGCTGGAAAGATCTAGGAGAGGGTCCTGCTCTGGATCGCGGCATTTCCTCAAAATATTCATCTTCAACATCGTCTGGCACCGGAGCCCTTCTATCAGCATATGATCTCTGTTCTCGATCTCTTGGGGCAGCCCGGTGAACTCTTTCACCCTGATCGGAGGGTGGTGCTAGGTGACCTGGAGGTGCATTTGACCGAAAATGCGTCGCACGATGTGGTGATGATCGAGGAAACCTAGCATCAGAGTATCGATCACGCCCTTGCAGGGATCGATACTCATCATCTGATTCCACATAATCGTCTCTGCGCAGATTTTTGGTCTTCGCGTAGTCAGAATCTGACCCACGTGTTCTGTAAAGGTAGCTGTCGAAGCGCTGGATGGAGCGCGCCACGATCTCGAACTGCGAGCTATCGAGCTTTCCGAGCTTCTTTTCTTGCCCGGATGAGATTGAAGAGGCCACAGTGACTCCTGGGTCCTTGAATCCGGAGTGTGTGTCATCGATACCTGGCTCATCATCGTAGTCGACTTCTTCGTCGTCGTAATCATCGTCGTAATGGGACTCCGGTACGCTAATTTGGTTCAAGTTGACCAGAGAGTAAGCGATTTGAAAGCTGTTTCTGATCTGCCTGCCGTTCCACTACAAAGAAAGTTAGTGATCCATAGCATTATCCTATCATTTAGCATAATGAACCCACTCTTCTGCTTGGATTGTTCCTCGCATTTTCCCAGTGTCGCGTGGCGAAGTTGAGGATGCTGTCTTCGTCAATCTCGGTGGGAGGTAATCTCGGCTGGCTATCATCTCCTTTCCCGCGAATAACTGCCTTAGACTTCTCAATCTCCTTTATTCGCCGAATGTTGAGTTTGAATATCTCGAGAGCTTGCTTTTTCCTCAGAGCAGGATAGTAGAGTGAAAGGTGGATCCTGGACCGGAAGGCCTCGTCGACAATGCCCACGCGGTTTGTCGTCAAAAACAAGACTCCGTCGTAATAGTCAAGCACGCGAAGGAAAACTGTGCACACAATCAGAACTGAAACTGTAGAACTTTGAAGAGATCAGAAACCTACCGGACACGAGAGAGTTTCGCACTAAATCTCCGATGTCCCGCTTCGCAAGGAACAAATCAGCTTCATCCAGAAGCAAGACACAGTTCCACAGAGCAGCAAGGCGAAACGTTTCTCGGAGTGCTGTCTCAACATCTTTCGATGTGGATCCCAGATCTCCAGATGTCAGCGCAAACAGTGGCTTGCGATTTTCCAACGCAACTGCCTCAGCAGTAGTTGTCTTCCCTACTCCTGGCACGCCATGCAGCAAGATTATAAGACCGGAGCCCTTGCCCCGAATGAAGTCTTGGTCAAGAATCGCATCTTTATTCTGTCGGCGGATGTCCTGTTTCTCGAAATGACGCCCCACAAGTGACTTCAGGATTCTCTTGTGCTCAACTTCGATCTTGAGGTCCCTAAAGGGGCTTTTCGGTGCTGTGATAAAACTGATGGAGTCGATGTTCGCAACGAAGAATCTGCGTGCTCGCAAAGAATATGCAATTAGGCGCTGAGGGAAGAGAAACAGATGTTCGGGGTCTATATCAGCAGTCAGTGAGAAATGAAGCGCTCCAATATGATAGCATGGATGTCTGTTGCGTCTCGAAACACCTACCAAAGTCAGAGACCACCTGCTCTTCTCCAAAAGCTCTCAACACTTTGTCTTCCTTGTTTATGTGAGAACTCTGTAAAACACAAAAGGGTTCTCTGACGAGATACCATTCTTCACAGAAACCTTTTTTCTTTGAACGTGTTGTGTCGGACCACCACTGAGTCATCATGTCCAACTCGTCAAGTGACACAGGTGGACTAACAGACGCTGCACTGAACCCTAACCTTTCAAGCTCAGCCGGAATATCGAACTTGGGTTTGACAAAGCCAGAGTCAGACTGAAAGCCCTCTTTGAAATCAATCATGATCTCGCCCTCAATATGTTCTGCTCCATCCCTCTTCTGCTTCTTGCCCAAGTTTCCAGCATACGTCTCATGGATCAACGGCCACCCATCGTAGGACAAGTGCTTTTCCAGGACATAAGAAAGAAAATTTTTGGCACGGGCTGTGAGGTCGGTGAAGGTCTGGGCAGCGTCGGCGTAGAACCGAAGCGGGTACAGAGTTAAGCTTCGTATGTCTCTCTCCCCTTCGTAATTGGAAATGAATGTTTCGCAAGGCATTGGCCCGTAATTATCGCCATCGAAATCAACGTGGTAACTGCTCAGTCTGAAGCTTTGGTTCAATAACGCCGTACCAATATGTTCGTATTCCTTGTCCTGGCGCCCCTTGTGAGATGGAAAAGCTTCGAAATGGGCATAGCAAAGCTTCCAGTAATTCTGGTGGACAGCCAGTCCCCCGCTTCTGGCAGCGTCGAAGTCGGCTTTGCGGGCCTTGGTCTTGAAATCTCCGGCTCTGAGGGGCTCGTACAAGATATCACCTGGACGATAAAACATGGGCAAGTCAGAGAATCGTACCTTGTGCTTGGAAGATCCTCTGGCCTCAACCCACATGGGGACGATGTATTTTTCCACGAAGTCGGTGTACAGTTTCATATGCTCCACGGCCGTCAAAATATTTTTCGCCTCGGAGTTGAAGTCGAGAAGGCCATAAATAATGTCCTCTATGTCCAGGTCAGAAGGCATGCTTAGCTTCTGCACAGGATCCTCGGTCTCGATAGAGTGAACTCCTTCCAATCGTTCCAATGGGCCACTGTAAATTGTCACGCCTCCGCTTTGACTCTCTTGCTCGTTGAAAAGACGCTCCAATATCTTTAGAGCCTGTTTTGCATACGGCAATGAATAGTAAAAGGTCTGAAAGGGCCGCAAAAAAGTTGACGACACACCATTCCAATCGTCTGCGCCCGTCAGCCTAGCCAAAACATATAGAATTACTTCAGACTGAATCTTGATTAGATGGATGAATTTTGCATCGTTTTCCACTTGATGCTTCCCCCGCGATGCGGAATGCTTCTTGTGCTGCATATGTCGTTTTCCACGTTCGCGCGAAATCTCCATCCTCAACTGGTCCGGGTCACCCTCCAGAACCTCTATGACGTCGAGTCCCTCCTCGAAAGAAAAGCGATTCCTGAATGCCTCATAGTCGCTCCATTTGACATTGACTTTTTTGGGCTGCTCTTTGAGCCAGGTAAATAGATCCTCATCCTCAGGGCTCGACTTTGAACTCATGGCGTCTTCGGCGGCATTTCCGTCTTGTTGAAGAGAAGTCGATTCGCTTGATACATCGTGAGAACCTCGCGCGGAACCATGCTTAACAGCATCATTGCCATTCGCGCCGTCAATGGTCTCCATTGACGACGACACTGAGTGCGTGCGATGGTTTTCGACGCGGTCAATTCCGCTTTGCCTTTCGGGATTGCCTCCTTCGCAGGTGGAGTCGAAATCCGCAACATCTGGACGCTCAGGGATCACGACAGTATCAGGCTCCTTGCAGCTCATGATGAGCTCGGACATTTGTGGTTATGTTGCGGTAAGATTAGAAGGGAAGCTTGCCCAACATTGTGAGTGGGCATGAGGGATCGCCTCAAATCTGGATCAACTCAACTTGTCCCGTTCAATATACCGACGCCCCCTGGCAGCCTACGCATGCAATTATGTAGCTAATTGTTGTCAACAAGCGCGGGAGTACCGACGCAGCATGGCCAATAGATTTGCATTATGGATGCGCCCGTCAGCTGACAGGAAGCTACCGAGCAATAATAATATGCAGAGCTGCAGCTGACCAATCGACTGCACAGTATCTCCGACACTGTGTAGCGCAAAGCTATGGGGCAGCGACAATGCCCGTATCGGATTTTAGGAAGAAAACTTATCATACACCCCAGGGGTTTGGTGATAAAGGTTGTCTGCCTGGCTTGCCCGCCCCTCTTTGCCGGGGCCGGATCATCTGTTTCTGACCTCCTGATGGGGGAACGCGAGCGCGGGACACCAGGCAGATGCACCGGTATGTTGAGCGACGACAGTGTCGAGCTACGCATCCTATCTGAGGACAGAGTGAGCCACACCTCGAATGTAACTTCGTCTTCTCCCACCATCAACGTCGGCTGCCGCAACCACAGCCAACGCCATTCAAGATGGCACTGAATTGGATCAATCCTGGCACAGACGAGAGAGCTGTCACGGCCGAATTCCTACAGTCTGACGAGGCTCGGCAGCTTCGTCCAGGGCTCAGCGAACCACCGCTATTCGATGCGGACAGGGGACAGTTTGTTTCTAATGGACCAAAGGCACGAAAGTGAGACTCCTCCCTAAAAAGTCATTCAACGTTTTAAAAACTGATAACCCTGGCCTTCAAGAAAAGTGCATGTATCACTAGCTGCCTTGGAAACAACTTTGCCTGAAGTTCTTGGTTCCCAAACACCGTGTTTAAAGACATGCAAGGGATGGGATGACCTTACAGAAAGTCTGCTCGCGGCGGAAAAGGATTATGAGGATCAGGGCAAAGACAGATGGCATCGAATTTGGTACGGGATGGCCGATAAAACTGAATTAGTGACGCCATGGATCGAAATTATTCCAAATGAGTATGGTCTGGCAATCGTAAAAGCAGGTGTCGCCGTGATTCTGAAGGTGTGCAGCTTGGCTCCCATTCTCGTTGACGCGTTGCGATGGCTGACGAGGCTAAATCAGCTAGCGAAGAAATCCCTGGAAAAGCGAAAGAAGGTCTTGCAGGCTTTCGAAGAGATCCAAAAAGCCATGATGTCGGCTAATCCGCTCAAAGGCAGCTTTCGATCGCATCCTGGTGTGGCTGTCGCTTTGGATGACTTACATAAGGCAATCGTTGACTCAGTGAATGATATGCTTGTTCTCACTGCGAAGGAAGAGCATTCCTGTAAGGACCCCCCCCCCTTTGGAAAGAACAAAAGGAGAAAGCTCCCGGACCACGAAGAAAAGGATCACAGATCTCATAATACTTACTGATTTACTATTCTAGGGCGTGATTTGAAGAAAAGCTTCATCCGAAGAACAAAATACCATGATATTGACTTAGTCTTTCAACTCCTGTCCGAGAAGACACAGGGTTTGAAAGACGCCATAGAAAACGCACATTATCAATCTATAGAGAGTACAGAAATGAGGACCAAATCTATAGAAGTTGGAACGGCTAGTGTGATTCGTGGGGTCAGTCACCTCGACGGAAAGGTTGATTTGCAGACGGAAGAGATTCACCGCATCAGCGTCGCCACACAAGAACAAAATGCTCTGCTCATGGGGCACGGCGAGAAGTTGGACGGTCTTAAGATCTTATTTGAAGCCTTGCAGAACGAGAAAGAGGTAATCGCCGACGCCCACTTAACAAGCGCTAGGGAGGGCACACCATCGGACTTGGGTAGTTGGTTCATGAACAAGATTACTGATGTTCTGGTTGCACACAAGAGTATGTTTACTTATCCCACAGACGATCTCCTCTGCCTTGATCCTTGCTAAAAGAAAAAATGGGGATCTCAGAGGACAGTGAACTTCAGAAATATATCAGCCGCGAAGCGCATGCTATCTCCGGACACAGGCGCCGCGCAGTCATCAACGAATTGCAGTTCTGTGAAGCCATTGCGGATGCTCCCTTTCACGAGGATGAAAGACCAGATATTGAGGGCTTTGCCATCCAGCCAGACAACGACTGGGGCACTGTTACCAGATACAGTGGGGACTTTGACTCCAGGACACAAAGCCAGGTGCAGTCAATATTCCAGCAAGGGAGATTTTTGGGCTGGATGAGGAGCAAGTACCCGGATCTTGTGCTTATACTTGCTGACCTTCCAGCCTCGGGCACAGAAGGTATTTCGCCCGTGTCTGTCTTTTGCGCCACACTCGTTTCAAGCCTGACCAATATTCGACGTGAGGATTTGGTCCTACACTTCTTTTGTGGCCTTCATGTCGACTCCTGTGACCCGAATCCAGGACCGAGGGGACTTGTTCGATCCCTCATCATGCAGCTTTTCGCCTATCTTTCACGCACAGGCTGCGCTAATCTGGATTTTATCTGTGATCGAGGCTATGTAAGAGATATTGAAGACCAGATTTTGGAAACCCTTTGTCACACCCTACAGGAGCTTCTATTCCAATGCGAGCCCGGTACACATGTCTATTGCATCATAGACTCACTTACTCTGTTCGAGAGAGATGTGTGGTTTCGGGACCTCAAAAAGGTGGCGAAGTTTCTGCAGGAATTTGTCGAGAATGAAGAAATGCCTGCTGTATTAAAGGTGATGCTGACGAGTTCGGCGCTGTGCACCCCGGAGCTGAAGGATCTGTTTACAGCGGGTCATGGACACCGGGAGAGTGTTCTTTACTTGTCAGAAGACAAGTCTTTTGTGGATGGTGACTTCGGGGAGGACGAGATGGAGCACCACCTCGCGCAGATGTCTCTCGCACCACGGCCCGGCGGAAAGCCGGACGCGGGTCGCAGCTACAGACAGTGTTACAAGGACTATTACTGAGAATGCAAAGCAGACGACTTGAGTTTAGAAGTCAAATTAACAATGCCCGAGATTTCGCTCATATTTTGGCCAGCGTGATCATTGTTTGCTCCCTGATTGCTACAGTTCCACTTGTTGTTCAGGGTCAACGCATGGAAGACCACTAAGCTGAAATCCTGCGCTGTCTTGGCCGGCAAGACCCAAAGCCCGCGTCGTTGAATAGACCAAAGGTATACTGCTGCCCGTAGATACTTGCAGAGGTTCTGCCTATGTGTATTACCCTTCTCCATAACTGTTTCTCATCCAAGTGGGAGTGAAAGCAACTCATTGCAGTTTTGGGAACTCGTTTGCATGTGTAAGTGATACCATTTTTTCTCAGCTCTATCATTTCCAACATGAATGACAAGGAGTTCGACGCCAGCTCGTTCGTGACATTCGGAGAAGATGAACTCAACGATTGCATGAATGCCACACAAGGGGGAACTACAGGCAAGAAAGAACCGCTCACGGGCTTCATGGTATGGTCATTAACATTGCCAGACCCAAAACAAAAGATGAAGATTGTTAGAACAGACTTTATCTCCTTTTGCTTGTGTGGCTTGTTTTTCTTCCTGCCAAGCTGAGTGGCTGGTTATTGTCTCAGTGCCGTTGACTGCCCTAGGAATCTAGGGAGACAAGGAGCAAACTCACATCTTTGGCAGCACTTTCCCTCTCAGCCCCAATTCTCCGAAACAAAAATCTCATAGATGCCGACACTTCTACTCACTTTTGACAGTTCGCCCTTCTCATCTCCATTCTCTTCTCTGCCTCAAGCCTTGCGATCATTGAGACGGCAGCTATAGAGCATTCAATATTGTACATATGTCAAGGCCATGACAAGCTTGCCTCGTCTGACGACATGCCCACGCGTTCCGATCAGAGCTTTTCTTCATTCTCGCAATTGATAGACAAGATGGGGCCGAACAAAAGTCTAGTATTTCCCTACTTCAACAGATTTGCCCCAGAAATCAGAACCATGATTTGGGAGGAGCATTTCTTAGAGTCGATTGGTGGCCGACCTCAAGTACAACCTATGTGGAATGGTACAACACCCAGGTTGTACAAATGCATGTTTCCAGAGTGCGCAGAGAAGTCTCACTCATATCTTGAGTTCTTGGAACGACATTCAAAAGAATGCCAGTAAGCATCCAGCCCATCTACCTTTTCAATCTTTGCGAAGTTCGATTGAGTATGTTTGAATTGACACCAATTCACGAGCAGTTCGCTCCATCCGGAAATCTGAGTATGTCCAGTATGCTCCCCCGCGAAGCAATTTCGTCGACGAGACACTTTCCTCGATCACGTGCAGGAACACACAAGCAAAATCGGACTTTCTCAAGCGACCTAAGCTCGGGAAGCTTCGCCATTGGTTGGAGCACTAATGGCTCCTTCGGACAGTGGAAAGCAGAACACAAAAGGGGGCAGGAATACTCCTGCCCAGCATTCCCAGACAAATGGATCAACCGAGAGGCTGCGGACGCTGCAAACCGCGTTCGCCAGCGGCTGAGACCAGAAATCGTCAACTTTCATCGATCCAGCTTTCACGGCGATGTCCAAACTCCAGTGAATTGGGGCCGAGACCTCATATTCTTCAACGCCGACGTCTGTCACCCTTTGCTCAGAAGGCTGGAGAAGGCTGAATGGGTCCAGAAGGTAGAAATTCTCGCCATAAATATCACACCCCAAAGCGGAAACGAGAAAGCCGCGGATGTCATCGTGAAACTTGTGAACTACCTGCCAAAAACGCGCGAGATGCTCCTCGTCGTCACCAATGATGAAGCGGAAAATGGGGAAGACTATTTGCTTGACTCTGATGATGGGGAAGAAGTTGAGGATGAAGGCAGAATCGGAATGAATGATACACAGGCATGTCGCGGTTGGTGCTATGAGTTCATGGTCAGGTGTCTCATGGAAGTGTTAACGCGACGCAGATGTGGATCTATCGCCCTTCTACGAGACGATTTTATGCAGGACATCCGACCTAGTTCCTGCCCATTAGCTGCACCTCCAATGAAGTGGGACGATGAGATGGGAGATTATGTGTACTACACGAGGGAAGATGTTGCTGCAGCAATAGAGCACCTCGAGACGCACTGGCTAGATCGTCTTTCGGGATTTCTTCTCAGCCCTGAGAGGAACATTAAGATTCAATGGGTACTCTGATGTGAAGATTTTGATGTTCAGGGTTGTATGTACAATGGGGAATGCTTTTCTTTCTCATCCATCTACGCAAGCTGTTCAAAAACGTCTTTGCAATTTCCACATTCTCATTGCTTGCATCAAATCCTTGTTCAAGACCTGTGTTGCACGAGGAACCTTTTATCATTTCTTCGGCTGTTCTTCTTTTTCCAAGACACGCGCCGGATACAGAGATTCGTTATCGAAATCCTCGTCCTGAGGCTCAGACAAACGTTTCAATGTGACTCTTACTGGCGGCGTGTCTGCATTGACAATCTCAAAGACCATGGATGTCGGACTCTCAACTGGTATTTCCTCGTCAGCCGGGTCCTTGAATGGATTCTGGTGAAGTGGCGAGGTCCTCAAAGTGTATTGCCTTTGCAGCCCGGGCCCCTCCTCTCCTGGTGAGCTCGATCGTGGTATCTGTTTCGACTCTCCCGTCTCCTCGCCTTCTTCTGCTTGAGCTGGAAGATCCTCTCGTCTAGAGTAGGAATCTGTACCGGGCCTTGGGGGTCGCGTTGATAGTCTGTCGATACTCTTCCGCCCTTGTCTTGTAGGCGGCTCCCGTAGAATTGTTTGCCGGTGTGTGGACGACGGCGGTGAAAAGGAGCCACGCATGCTGCCTTCTTTTGAAATGGCGCGGAAACTGCTCGCTTCGACCGGGACGGGCACGCTCATTCTGAAGACGGTCTGTTGTATCGCTGGTTTAGGACTCAGAGGCTCCAGGTTGGAGTCCAATGAGACTTCTGTTGCGGCCAATGAGAATCTTGCATGATCTGGTTCCACGAATGGTGAGCCTTTCGATATGTGGGTGGTCACTCCGTGCTTGAGAGGTGGAGCGGGAAAGTGGTCGAGAGTTTGATCCAATCCCTTCTCATCAGCAACACTTTGTGCGTGCCTGCTCCGATACTGTTTCCTGAGACAATACCTCCAAAAAAGGGCGAACACTACAATGAAGGCGACTACTCCACCAGATACTCCACCCACAAGAGCGGCTGGAAACTCCGTTGTTCTGTCTGAGATGGCTCCCTGCGAGGTCCCTGCCGAGATTAGGGGTTGCGCTGTCACCGTCTCTGTCGCCGGCGATAGTGCCGTAGTTCCGGGACTGACCGTCACTGACGTAAATCCTGAGCTAACGAATATGCTCGGAATGATAGGATTGCTGATGAGGCTGAAAGCAGTCGGTGTCCTGGTTGGAAGTACTTCTATGAAAGAGCCTCGTGATGAAGTGCTCGTCAATGCGGCGAGAGGTGTTGACGACGTCGATTGAGTAGGTGTGCTTGTGCTAGGCTCCTGTGGTGGAGGTGACAGCAGGTCAGGTGGGGGAGGCGGCGCGATGACATCGGTCACAGTACTTGTCCGAGATGCGGAAGACACTGTTGCGGTCTCAGCTGGTGAAGAAGCTGTGATGACTGCCGGGGCAAGCTGAGGCGGAGGTGGAGGTGGAAGCGGGGCCGGTGCTTGAGTTGTTGTCTCTGGTGCCGAGGTGACGACTTCTGCTGGGGGCGGTGTTGCCTGGGGAGTATCATTGTTGGAGGTGGTCGGAGGGGCACTGGTGTTCTCGCCGTCACCCAAAAAACCGTTCACGACGCTTTTGAAGCCATTGACTCCCTGACAAATAGGTCCATTGTGAGTCTCACAGAAATGAAGTGGGTCTGCCATGTTCGTTGGTAATCAGTTGTTGGCTTCCTTTGTGCTGGGAGTAATTTGTATTAGACCGGTCGCCAGGACCGATAATTATAGTGACATATTAGATTCGTCAGAGCCTCGTATATAAATGACCTTCGCCAGACAAAGCATCTCACGCTGGACGGCTAGGCGCCTGAGCTTGGGAATGTAAAGACATATGTGGCTCAGTGAAGCAACTTCGAATTGGGGTGCTTGAGTTGAGGACAGTCGCGTTTATGATCGAAACCTGAACGCGGTGACATGCAAGCGACGCTACCCCCTTTCCGGTTTTATCTTGCGACCCAGAGCAAAAGCATGTGTGTTGATTCCATTGGCGTTGATCTCGCAAGGTTCTGCCCCGATTTCATTGCACGCATTTAGCCACACCATCAGCCTGGAGTACAAAACCATTACAAAATGCCGGCTTGAAAGACGGCCCTGTCTTTGTGTGGGGCAAGCTAAGATCGACCGATATTAATTAGGCCATGTACGGTGGTGTGCAGAGTGGTGGAAGGTGTTTCCTGCAAGATCTATGTCGTTGCGACTTACCTCGGACGACTTTGGTCTGTGTTTCCTGTCATCAAGTGTCAGAACTGACGTGCGGACAGACCTTTGCCGCAGCTGTCATTCCTGCGTTGATCATCCGACACAACAGACAAAATCCGACCCATTTCATTGACGGGATGAGGAGCTACCGCGAGTTCGAACTCTATCCTGACCAGTCGCGTCCAATGGACACAGACGTCCCAGAATGCGACTGTGCGGTAGCTCCCGTTGCAGTCAGGGGACCGTGGAAGTTTGGTGAGCCCGTGTCCCTGCAAACGAGAGCCCTAAGACTTTGCAGGGATTGGGGTTGAATGATGCGATACGGCTTGCTGAAGATCACGCACAGCTAGACCAATTGGTGGGTGGTTTCGTGTTACAGAGCCTTGAAGGATCTACAACCGACACACAAGCTCTCACTCCTGGACGGTGGTTGCAATTTAGATTACAAGGAAGCATAGCTCACCACAAAACAGGCAAATCTCGCATAGCGTAGCCTTACCTGGTATCTCAACCGAAGCTTTTGCGTGCGCCATCAGTCATGAAATCCACTACCTCGGTAGTGCGATGATTACCTACTTCAGAGACGCTGAAAATGATGATTCAATGTTCTCTTTTGTTGATTAATCAAATCCACGGCAGTGAAGCAAGTGCATTGTCACGGAAGATTGTCTCGGAAGGAAAGACTTTACGCCTGTCTGATCATTGAATTATGTCTGATCTGAGGAAACATTCCTTAGCTTATCAACCAAGCTCATGACGCAACGGATGCTCAATGCATTTCATCTGAAGGATCGTTTCCGAACTGTAGCGGGACGGCCCTGTGGTCCATACTGATAGGACATCTGCGCAGTAAGGAATCCAAAACAGTTCGATCACCCATCAAGAAACTCCTGTAGCTTACAATGATCACCCAACGACCTGAGACCCCGTCAGTGGTATAGAAGGACGACTCTTTACTTCTGTGACCTCCTCGGTCATGTGCGAATGTATTACTAGTTTACTGAGATACGAGCCTTGAGTAACTGTTCATATCATAGGTTCAGGGTAAAGGACAAACTCTTGTGTTATACTCCTGAAGATGACGCGTGAGACCCACTGCCTCGAAGTCAAGGAACTCAAAGACAAGGAATTGGCTACCATAGGTCCAGCGAGCGTGACAGAAACTGCTACGCACAAAGCTTACGCCCGATATATCTGGAAGCCCATCAGAAGGCACACACATCCATCACTGAGTGATACCGGGTAATTGGACACCCATCGAACAATACGGGGATCTATGCTGGACATTGTCCGCTCAACTGTCCATCCTACCTGGTAGATATCCGGCCCTAGGAGTCATCCGATGAGAGTCATTCATGGGAGAAGCTTGTCAATCTCTTTATTTTGGCCATTGTTATTTCGATCAGAGCATTTGCAAGCTCCGCCGTTTGCACCGAGTTTCAACAAGGTAGCCAATCGCTGCTGTAGTTCAAGGACGGCATCTCCAAAATCGATGATGAGTCTGTCGGAGCTGCGGCTGAGATTCGTCTTATATCCTTCATGTTTTTAATGATCTGGTGACGTGTATAAGACACGCAGATTTCTATGCAACGGCGATCCTGACAGATCTTATACCCTTGCCCCCACGTCTTGATGCTCGCCTGGCTTCAGCTCGTGCAAGCTCGGCAAGGATCACGTTTAGCCTTTCTCTAGAGAGAATGGATTGCGCACGTATAGTGAACGCGATATTGCCAATCAGTGAGCTGGTGAATACGGAATCACGTTGCTTTTCCAGCACGGCATTGACAGTCTAATCGGCTTTCAGACCTCGCATCTTGCCCATGTCGTTTTGTACAAGCCAGCCAGCTGGCATCTCCCGTGGGGCTTCGTGTTGATGGTCAACTTTCGTTTCTGAATAGCCTCTGTCCTCAGGAACTGATGCTAGCGGGCATGCAGTCTGACTAGCTAGTCTTCTCCCCGTCGAACTCCGTCATGCTGCGTCCACAGATATAGGCTTTCCTCGCCACCATGCTTGGATGCTGATGCGAGGTCTGAACAAGTCGACATATTACATGTCCCCTATTTTATCGGATGTTCACACAGCCGGTTCGTCTTTATCAAGTATGCCTTGATGGCATGTCCCTTTGGCCTATAGAATGGTATTAGCTGTTTGCAAAATAGTGGCGTTATGGCGCGACTTTTGTCCTTGTACGAAGTCGCAAACAGATTCCTCTGTCTCTAAATTCACTCTCATCATCGGTCTTAGAGACTCTGGCAGCCAAAGGGCTGTGCAAATCATGTATCGGTTAGTTTCGTGAGTAAAAGTCAACATGCAGCAGTAATACACATGCCGAGCTCGACTTTCAGCGATGAAGAAGACTTGCAGACTAAGCATTAAGCTAACCTTGAGCCGTCCAAGGTGTTTTTGACACCGTTTGATCCGCAGCTCAAGCCAAGGCCATCTTATTCTGCGCCCCAACTTGGTAACTTTCTTGCTAAAGATCGCCAAGCGCACCTTGGCCACGCTCAAGTCGTCTGCGGCTGAGGCCTGCGGACCCGCGTCTCCAGCCTCTTCTTCGCCAGCCTGCATGCTGGCCTTCTCAATGAGCACGATAATCTGGACATAGATCTTTTGGCATTGTAAAGCGCACGCTCCGATCTCTTCGACAGCCGTGTTGTTGAAGGCCGTGGCGCGATGGTGTTCCTCGCTAGAGGCCTTGTCCTGGTCAATGAAGTCCTGAAGGCGCTCCAGAGTCGACGCTGTGGCGTTGACCTCTGCTATGATGAGCGTGATGGTCTCCTCCGCCTCGATTATGGTGTCGATAAAGGCTTGTAGGCTTTTTGCTAGGCCTAACTCAAATGAGACGATGCCGACAATGGAAGCAGTTGCCCCTACGGTCTCCATCGTTCGACCGAAAGCCGGCACTGCGTCGCTAGCTCAATACACATGAGGCAAGAAACTTGGAACGAACAGAAAATGCGGGGTTGCGAGATTTCTCCCTTTCGAGAGAAGTGAGGCTGAGATTATTCAGCCTATTGCATAGCCGGTGCATGGTGATCAAGATGGCTGCAGTGATACCTGCACCATTCCCATCCGGACTGCCTGCATAGTTACACGAAGAAAACGCAACTCATTGTCTGGTATCTCCTTATCCAGCGGGATATGGTCATGGAATTATGTAGCAATTGACCGAACTCTTCTGTTCGATAAGATGTGATGCGACTTTCTCAATGCCATACCAAGACATCGTGTATGGAATGACGAGCCGCTATGCCAGTCATTGAACGAAAACACACGTATCAAGAACGGAAATGCCTCTGGGTGATTATATTTCCTATCCCCGAAAGAACAGAACCAAGAGAGCGAGGCGCCAATTTCACTAGGGACGGCCACCGTACCATTCGGGACGATCAGCCGGAACGCTGTCCAGTACCTGCGTCGAGCCCAGCGGCGATGTCACCGCCGCACAAGATCGCGCTGGCGCGCCCCGCAATCTCGTGGGACCTCCCCACAGTCTCGGGACAGCTGCCCCCGGTAGTCAGCCAACGTGCAGGGTTCGGATGGAAGAATTCACGCCGCCCATGGGGTCGGCTAAAAACAAATACCTGTTGAACTTTGCTAGCTTGCAGGCAGGTTCATGACGTCGGGACGGGGTCAGCGAACATGATAAATACGAGTCCACGCCGGCTGCCTGGGCCTTGGGGGAGACGGATTGCCTCACCCCCAACCCGACTCAAGCCATTGTGAAGGCTCGCCGCCAAGAGCTTCAACGACGATGCGGAGGTTCGGCACGGCAGCGGCCCTCACATGGGCCCTCGCAGCAGCAGCGGCCGGGCTCGGCCAGGCCCAGAACACGACCGACGACTGGCCCCTGCACAACGACGGCCTGACGACGCTGGTGGAATGGGACCACTACAGCTTCCACGTCGACGGGCAGAGGCTCTTCGTCTTCTCGGGCGAGTTCCACTACTGGCGGTACCCCGTGCCCGAGCTGTGGCGCGACCTGCTCGAGAAGGTCAAGGCGGCCGGCTTCAATGCCTTCAGCATCTACGGCCACTGGGGCTTCCATAGCCCGTCCGACGGCGTGCTGGACTTCTCCACCGGCTCGCACAACTTCACGCTCATTATGGACCTGGCCAAGGACCTCGGCATGTACATGATCGTTAGGCCCGGTCCATATGTAAACGCCGAGACCAATGCCGGTGGCTACCCGCTCTGGGTGACTACCGGCGAGTACGGTGCGCTGCGGGATAACGATCCGCGGTACACGGCGGCGTGGACCCCGTACTGGACGAATATGTCTAGCCTGATCGCACCACATCTCATCACCAACGGCGGTAACGTGATACTCTTCCAAATTGAGAACGAGTTCGGCCAACAGTGGACGAACGTCGCGGCCAAGACGCCGAACGTTGCCGCTGGTGAATACATGCAATTGCTAGAGGACTCCGCGCGTGCGAGCGGCATCGACGTCCCGCTGACGCACAACGACCCGAACATGCGGACCTTCTCCTGGAGCAAGGACTACAGCGACGGGATCGGCAACGTCGACGTCGTGGGCCTGGACTCGTACCCGTCGTGCTGGAGCTGCGATCTGACTGAGTGCACGGGCACAAACGGCCAGTACGTCGCGTACCAGGTAGTCGACTATTATGACTACTTCCAAGACTTCTCGCCGACCCAGCCCAACTTCATGCCCGAGTTCCAAGGCGGCTCATACAACCCATGGGGCGGACCCGAGGGCGGCTGTCCGTCGGACATCGGCGTCGACTTCGCCAACCTCTTCTACCGCAACCTGATCTTCCAGCGCGTCTCGGCCATCAGCCTGTACATGCTCTTCGGCGGCACGAACTGGGGCTGGCTGGCGACGCCCGTCGTGGCGAGCAGCTACGACTACTCGAGCCCCGTGTCTGAGAACCGCGTCATCGGCGATAAATACTACGAGACGAAGCTGCTGACCATGTTCACCCGCGTGGCCAAGGACCTGGCAAAGACGGACAGGCTGGGCAACGGCACAAGCTACAGCGAGAACAAGGCCATTGCCACTGCTGAGCTGCGGAACCCCGACAATGGCGCGGCGTTCTATGTCACGATGCACCTCGATTCGACGTCGGGCACGCTGGAGACCTTCAAGTTGAATGTCACTACCTCTCAAGGAGCGAAGGTCGTCCCCCAGTACGGCGGCAGCATTGCCATTGACGGCCACCAGGCCAAGGTCCTGCCGACAGACTTCAGCTTCGGTAGCAAGAACCTGCTGTACTCAACCGCTGAGGTGCTCACCTACTCCATCATAGATGGCAAGGAAGTGCTAGCCGTTTGGGCCCCAGCCGGCGAGTCCGGTGAGGTCGTCATCGAGGGCGCAACCTCGGCAAGCCTCACAAAGGCCACGGCGAACACGACCTCGACGGCGGTTAACATCGTGCCTGGAAACTCAAGCGTGGCTATCAACTGGTCCAATACTAGCGGTATGACCGTCGTGAACTTGGGTGACGGTGCCCAGGTCGTCATACTCGACCGCCCTTCGGCATACGTATTCTGGGCCCCGAGTCTAGGGAATGACCCCCTCTATCCCGAGAACAGCACAGGTAAGATGCACCACTTGGCGCACTCATTCACCTCTATCGTATTTGCAGCAAGATCACTGACCTTTGGCAACAGTCCTCGTCCAAGGCCCATACCTCGTGCGCTCAGCTTCCATCACCGCCGATAAGACACTTGAGCTCGTCGGCGATATCGACGGCGCGACCAACACTCTGACGATCTTCGCAGCATCCGTGGACGCCGTGGCCTGGAACGGAGTCGAGCTCTCCACCGTCTCCAAAGACGGCAACATGCTCACAGCCACTGTTCAAGGGCCAGAGTCCTTCACCCTGCCAGCTCTGGGACCGTGGAAGTGGCACGACAGCTTGCCGGAGATCCAGCCCAACTATACCGTGTCGCCCAGTGTATGGACCACTGCGGACCACCAAAACACCTCCAACCCTTCGAAGCCGGCATCGAACAACCCGGTGCTGTTCCTGGACGAGTACCACGTCCACGTCGGCAACTCGATCTACCGCGCCACGTTCCCCAGCACGGCCTCCCTCCCAAGCGGCGTCTACCTCAACATCACAGGCGGCAAAGCCTTTGGCTACTCAGCGTGGTTGAACGGCGCATACATTGGCTCGTACCTCGGTGCTTCCACATCTGCGACAGGGATGACGGAGCTCTCCTTCGCGAACGCGACGTTGGCCGCGGAGAGCAAGGACAACGTGCTGGTCGTAGTGATGGACAACTCAGGCCACGACCAGACGACAGGCGCGCTCACACCCCGCGGCATCTGGAACGCGACGCTCCTTGGCACAGACGCGGGCTTCACGGAGTGGAAGATCGCAGGCTCGGCGGGCGGCGAGGACAACATCGACCCAATCCGCAGCGTGTACAACGAGGGCGGGTTGTACGCCGAGCGGGTTGGTATGCACCTCCCCGGGTACCCGGACAGCGATTGGGCGTCCGTCGGCGGCAACGGCACGACGACGCTCGCAGTCCCGGCAGCGGGGATCCGTGTCTTCCGCACCGTGGTGCCACTCTCCGTGCCTCCGGGCCTGGACGTGTCCGTGTCGTTCCGGTTCACGGCGCCCGGCAACAGCAGCACCAAGAGCACGTTTGTGCCTTCCGATGCGGCGCACTCTAACCAGGTTCGGGCGTTGCTGTTTGTGAATGGGTACCAGTATGGTCGCTTTAACCCGTACATTGGTAACCAAATTACCTTCCCTGTGCCGACCGGAATCCTAAACTATGATGGTGACAACACCATTGCCGTGACGGTCTGGAGCCAGAGTGCGCAGGGTGCTGAAGTGAAGCTGGACTGGAATGTGGAATACGTGCACACCACTGGTTATGACATGGGCTTCGATGCGGAGTATTTGCGGCCTGGGTGGTCCAAAGACAGGTTGGCCTATGCGTAACGGAGGACGTGATGTATATAAAATTAGGTATTAGTGGTACAAATAAATGTTAAAAGACATGGTGCTTGTAAATAGATCGTTACATTTTGAGACGTCAAAAAGTCGCCTCAATGCTTTGCTGCTGATCATCTCTCTCTGTGCGCGTCTGGCGGACCCACGAGTAAGAGCCCTATCTGGATCCGGGAATCCTTCGACCCGTTCAGTGGGCCCACAGCCGAAGCAAGCAATACTCAGGTTGGTTAAGGACAGCGGAAAAGATGATCAAGAAAGAGAGAAAGAGAGGCCGTAGATCTGGGGAAGGAGAGGAATAATATGTACCTTTCTTATAGATCGGTCGAAGCCTTCACACCTCACGAGAAGCTCTGTATTTCCGAAGCCCGTTAGGTCTCCCCTGCACGGGTCTGTCGAGTGCATGCCGACGTAGGTCACATCGATCTCGGGCGGCAGGGCTGGCAATCTTGCATCATACTCATGCATCAGAAGGGTGCAAGCCGAAGACGTTGCATCCATCGTGTTGCATTCGGTCTCCGGATACCTTCCCGGCCTGGTAGGCCTGGCCATTTTGAAGCGAGCCATTCTATCGGGTCAAAATGTCGCTGTCGATGTGATGAATTTGTCAATGCGTTCATGCTGGGTTGAAGGTTGTAGGGAGTCACACTTGGTGGGTCGGTGATGAGTATGTGTTGATAAGATAGTCAGTCTATGTGCAGACAGAAATAGACAAGCAGGGAGACCGTCAGCCAGGACTGACAATCGCACTCCAGCAGAATGAGGACACGCCTTCGAGATGGCTGAGCATGGCAAGTGGGGGCGAAGATGCAGGGAGATGTGGGTGGGTTGTGCGACTTCCGACGTGACGCGTGCCATCGTCGAAGTCCCGTCCCCATATCGTTGATCTCCAGGAGCAAATTTCCAGAGACCCGAAAAATGCGGGCCGAGGACAGGTCATGCATCGTCATCTTCATGCGCGGCTGCTTGCATGGCAGTTGGAACTATCTCTTCTGGATGCAAGACGAAGTGATATGTGACATGGTGAGTCAGATGCGTACTTCGATGCCTAGATACTGATTGGGATCCAATTAGGAGGCAGTCACACTGGATAAGACTTTTGAGGATTCGTCCCATGTGGTGCTGGTTGATGTTGCTGTGGAAGGTTGGGACGGTGGGGTACGGCAGACACCACCCCTGCCGTTTTGAGGTTCCTTCCCGACTGCCCGTTGACGGGTGTCGGCAGAATGGGGCCTTCCCTCTGCAGATCAGGTCAAGTACCGGGCACAGATGTGGGGGCCATATCGTGCCTTCCCAGAGAGTTGGAAGACGGGGGTTTGTCTATTACCGTACATTACTGTACCGTATCGCGCCCTACCGTACCTTCAAATCGTATGTATGAATTGGCGCCATGGTATTCGGTGACCAGCGGGGATCTGATCCTGCGTCACACAGACAGTACTTTCTCCCTGCAACGTCTGCAACAACGAGCAAGGCCTGGGCTGCTGCCCACAACGACGCCAACAACAACGTGACTTAGATTGAGACAGTGAGTTAGTGAGTGAGTGGCGCGACAGTAATCGGCCCTCCCGTTCTGCGGACCCGACCCATCGAACACGCGTCTGGGTTCAATCAAGCCCACAGCATGGCACAGCACAGCATGTCTGGCACGTACGCATCTGACACACCAAGAACTGGGCCGACCAAGGCACGACAAGTTGATCTTCCCTTCTTGGCAAGCTCAGTTCCCCATCGCTCAATCGCGCCAATCCATGGCATCAACTCATCCGTGGGCCAGCAACACCGCAGGTCCAAGGGCCCACACCCCTTCTCCTTTTGCCTGTCACCATGTCCACCGTAAGATAAACACACAGAGACCGTCCTCAGTTCCACCAAACTTAAGGTGATATCCTGTCAACTGCTTTTCTTGTTACAGGTTCCTTTCTCTCCTGCTCTCCTTCCACTGTCATTCTCCTGAGCCTGATAAGCTCCGATCCTCGTCCTGGACCAAATCGGAGATCGTCTGGACCCGACCTATACCACTTCCACCACTTATACACGTCAATTCAGCTTCGATTTTACAAACTTGTGGAGCTAGTGGATTGGATCTTCTCTGGCCCATTACTATTTAACAGTGAAGCAACCTCGAAATTTTGAGACTTCTGAGGGTGAAGTCGAGGAAACCTGAAAGCTACGGCGCTCCTCGTGCCCGAACTGGTGGTTACGCGTGTCTGGCCGGCCAATTTAGTCTGGGCGAATTATCGACACCATGGCTGCCACGTGCATGCGGATGCTACACCACTTGGCCATCCCCCTTCTACTAGCCGCTCCGACTTTCGCCCATGACATATTGCAGTCACCAAACCTCTACGACTGGGGTTTCTACGGCTTGTACCCAAAGACATCGTTCCAGTCCTACAACCTCGCTGCACCTCGCCTCAACTTCCTCAAGTGGGATGAGCAGTGCGCTGATGGCTTCTACCTTGTCTCCCCTCGCGGGAGCATTGTTGACTCGCCAGCCCCAGTGATCCTCGACGGGAGGGGTAACTTAGTATGGACCACAGATGATAGCTTTGGGAAGGGCCGCGGCATCACCGATTTCAAGGTCCAGATGTATCATGGCAAACCACATTTGACCTTCTGGGGCGGAGTGGACGGTTTGCATCACCGCTATGGAGCAGGATGCTATTTCATTGTACGCTGCACACCGATGTTTCTTTTTGATTAAAGATCTGTTTCATTTCTGTCTTCGATCCCCGATTTGAGTTGACAGCATGTTAACAAAATGTCCAGCTGGATGAGACGTACCAAGTGGTCAAGACAGTGAACGCTGTCGAAACTAGGGGCCACAGTTTACGAGGCGATCTTCATGAATTCCGCATCACCGAGGATAACACCGGCCTCATGTCCATCTACTATCCGCAAGCCCTTGATCTTTCCCCAATCGGCGGCCCTGTCGACGGCTGGGTGCTCGACAGCATCTTCCAGGAAATCGATCTTGACACTGGTGACTTGATCTTCGAATGGCGTGCCTCTGACCATATTCCGGTCGAAATGACGATGCGTTCCTATGTCGGCGGTGATCTAGGTATATATCCTAACAACGGATTTGACTACGTTCACCTCAACAGTGTTGATAAGGACCACCTTGGGAACTACATCATCTCCGCCAGACACACTCACACGGTCATGTGCATCAGTCCTCAGGGAGAGACTCTGTGGATCCTGGGAGGCAAGGCGAACATGTTTCAGGATCTGTCCGATGGTCGTGCGACCGACTTCACCTGGCAGCACCACGCAAGATGGCACGGAACCAACAAAATGAGCCTCTTCGATAACGCAAAATCGACGAACGGCGGCAACAAATACATCGGCGATCACAGCCGCGGGATGATGTTGGAGCTCGACACGGAAACCATGACAGTCAAGCTGCTGCACGACTACTACGACCCGGCGCACCCGAAGCTCGCCGAGAGCCAGGGCTCAATGCAGGTCCTGAAGGATACGGGCAAGGTCCTCGTGGACTACGGCTTCTTCCCCGCCCTAACTGAATTCTCCCCCGAGGGCGAAGTCCTCTGCGACGTCCGCCTCGCCCCCTGGCTCATCTGGCAGACGGGCATGGTGACGAGCTACCGCGGCTTCAAGACGACGCGCTGGGTCGGCCGGCCCTGGTACGCGCCGACCGTGCTCCTCCGGCCCTCGGACGGCGTCCTCTACGTCAGCTGGAACGGCGCCACCGAGGTCGACACCTGGGTCCTGCAGGGCGCCGACTGGGACGGCGTCAGCCGCGACGTGTACGTCGACCTCGACGTCCAGAGGAAGGACGGCTTCGAGGCCGGGTTCGAGATCGTCGGCGAGTACCCGCAGTACGTCCGCATCGCGGCCCTGGATCGCGATGGTGCTGTTCTGAAGCACTCTACTGTGCTGGACCGCTTTGTCGGGAACGCGCCGGCGTCTTCGGGGTGGTTGCATCAGATTTTGGTGTTTGTTGGGGTGATGCTCGGTGTCACCCTCGTTGTAGCGGGGATCTTCCGAAAAAGGCTGCGTAGTGCTTGGATACGTCGGTTTCCTCATGAGACTGTGGTTTCTGTTGTGTGTGGTGTTGTGAAAGCCGTGAGGAGGCGGAGCGCGGAGTGGCGGGATGGTGGTAGGGACAAAATGAGGTATAAGGAATTGCAATCATATGAGGAATAGCATGAGAGGGGGGTGTTGCGTAGTTGATTGTCTAACACAAATGTCTCGGCTCGCACTGCTGCTCTGAGATGTTGCGCATCTTGCGCGTTCAGGAAATATCTAGTCTATAATTTGATGATATCAGATCCTAGCTCTGCTGTGCATGAGGATATGTTCATTCGGAATCTTTCAACCTCAGATAACAAATTATGACCAGTTCCTCATTTCAGCGATGCTTTCTCATCAAGAGGAAAGAACGAGTGTGTACAGACAGGGCAACGTCAAGCTCTTCATTCACCCTATTCAATCTAACCGAACTCCAAGCTGGGTAGTCTCTTGATAAAGTTACTGCCTCTTAGCCCTTCGACCCGTCATCTTTCGGGAGGAAAACACACATTTTTGTCAGCCTTGAGGTTAACTTTTCAGTCTCTCAAGATTTGTGGCTTCGACCGGGGAGCTCATGACCAGTGAGGAAATGGTGTTTGCTGACATCGAGGTACCCCAGAATTTTAAATACGGCTGTGACGCCTTATAGATATCATTTAGTCATGAAAACTAAATTCCGAGTTATGTAGCTTCACACCACAGTGTATACCGTTCAATGCTGTGTTCTTGTAAACACTAGGTGCAGAGGGATCGAGTCGTCGACTCATTTATGTTGTGTTACATACGAACTCACCTCTGCCCATATTCGTAGGGTTTGTTGATTGAATGTAAATGAGCGAGGAAATGAAGAGAAGAGTCTTGATTCTACATCTTTGACTCTTCATCAACCGACAACGCACCCCCAAAGGTATGATTGAGGGTGCACGAATCAGCTACCAAAAGTGGTCTTAGCTAGACAGAAGCTCAATCCTCGCAAAATGGCTGCGTACGCAGTGACACTGCGTTGGACACGTAGTACACAAGTTCATCAGAATGGAGCAGTGCTCACAGTCATCCGTCCCAGTGACAGGGCTCGTCACTGTCAAGGTTCATACGGAGCTCAGCCACTCACCCAGCCTCCGATGAACAGAGACACCCACACTGATAAATATTTAAGCCTCCGACGCTCTCGGGATTTCTCGGCCGTATGATATAGACTTCTGGACACAGATCGATCTTCTTAAGCACCTCATATCTCCGCCTACTCGACAAGCAAGCAGCGCATTCGAAAGCAGCATACGTACCCTTTATCATTGAGATCCCCCTCCACATTAGTGCCACCGAAAATGCTTCTCATTTTCGCCTTCTTTCTCGCCTTAATGGCACCAATATCTTCAGAAGCCACATCGTGTCATGGCCAGAATACCACCACGAAACCTCACCCGCCCCCTGAGTATCGACGCTCTATAATTCTCAACTACCAGGACCCCACGTTGCGTTTTGGTCACGACTCATTTTGCACCAGTCCCCGCCGACTTGAAGAGAAAGCTCTCGCGGAACAGACCTACATGGTTGCAGACTGTAACAGACTCATCCGTATGCTCAGGGGCGATGATGGCCTCTATGGCGGCTGGTGGCTGGTCGAGGACTTGGACTGCAAGCTTGATGGAGATATTTATTGGGCGACGGTCGCCGGGTGGAAATCATGCAACTTTGCGGTAATCACGCCTTACTGCCCATGCGGTTACACTGCGTAAGCAAGAAGTCCTGCCCACTTCCATTTCTTGATATCTTTCTCTTGCACTGCACCCGAGCTATCGTTCCTCCTGCTGACACTTATTCCATGGCAGGTTTTCCAGACTGGACGTCGCAAAGGCGATCGCTTACTCCCTGCCATGGGCGGAAGTCTTAAGACAAAGTGTGAGAACTGGATCGATGCATTGCACATGGATTGACGGAACGCCAGGGGACAACGTTACGTTTATGCTATATGATCCAGACAATTTTAAGGTACCAATGACTATAGCGACGAGAAAAAATGGCTTTCAATACGGCGCCTATACTGGCCCCCATGAAACTTTTGGGCCTATCTAATATTTCCGATGCTGAGAACGGCTTGAACCGAGACGGTACGCAATGCCTCATCGCGGAGGGCCTCAAACAAGCCACAAACCATTACTTTGCGTTCGGAGGACGAGCTTTTAGACAGTTAAGAACAAGGGCGGGGGCAGTTGTTGTTGGTGATTCAAAGACTCAACATCATCCCACATCCTCTGTAATCAAGCCAAGTTACATCTTTCCCTGCAGAGAGAAAATTACACACACGTTCTTCTCATGTAATTTTGACCAACATTGCTCTTCATGACACTCTCAAAAACAATATATACCTGAGCAAAAACACGAGACGAAGTTGATTTGTAAGATGTGGCTCATCACTGTCCAGATTCACACGGGACTCAGTCACTCACCCATACCCCAGTGGGCGGCCACACCCACACTCGTATATATTTAAGCCCCATACTCTCTTCTCGCACAGATCTACTTTCTTCAGAACCTCAGTCTCCTGCCGACTCAACAGCCAAGCAACGCATTCAGAGTAACAACCACACATTACATCGCCAAAAATTAGTCCACCTCAGCGCCATACATGATGCTCGTCATTTGCGCCTTTTTCCTCGCCTTGATAGCATCAGTCTCTTCATACACTTTATCTCACCCTCCTAGCATAGTTCCCCCACACGATCGGGCGCTGCAAGACAGAGTCATCTCGGCTTCGCCCCAAATACACACTGTCACAGTCGTATATGACTTCTCCGACTATCACCCCGGAAATGCTTCTCATTGTGGTCCTTTCGAAAACCGATCTGAAACACCAAACACTCCATTCATTGTCGAAGATTGCAAAACACTACTCCGCCTTGTCATCGCCGGCGATCCCTCCCACACTGGCTGGTGGGCAGTCAAAGACGAGGATTGCCGCCAAGGCGAAGATTACTGGTGGACGACAGTGGCAGGATGGGAAACGTGCAACTTGGCGGTAGTTATGCCTGACTGCCCGAGTAGCTTCACTCGGTACGTCAGAAGACCAGAAACTCCCCCCCCCCCCCTCAACAACAACTCTCCAGGTTCGAAGTTGTGATATGATGTTCTCAATACGCAATCGCCACGCCGCTTGCTGACACTTCTGCAATGGCCAGGTTCTCCCAGCTGGACGTTGCCAAGGCCATCTCTTGGTTGATGCCGGATGATGGACAGGCCAATGGGACTATGTCAACTGGCACATTTCAGTGCAGCAAAGCAGATCCCTCTTCCCAAGACCCCATTTACAATGTTACGTTTTTGTTGTTTGATCCAAGCATCCACATTGCACAGGGAGCTCTTCCGACAAGACTTCATGGTCTTGTCGGAACTGCGGCGACGTCTTCATCCAATGGCGTGGCAATAACGCTGATGGCAGACCCTACCCAATGATGGAAGCAGTCAAACGCTAGATCATCGAAGGAAAATATTTGGGATGATTCGATCAGGTCTCCAGGCATATCATTTTGGCTGGGGGATGAATGGGCGACCCTTTGGGCAGGAGGAAGAGGTCCTTGATTTTGGTGTCTTACGGAACTCTCAACGTGATTTCTTGGTAATCTATAGAGGAGTTTCTTCCTAATGGCAAAAAGTCTTCGTCCTTGCTTTTGTGCCATGTCAAACCCTTGATTTGCTGTAAACCCCTTCATCCTGAATGACCTGCGAACACTGCGAAATATTGATTCGCTTCTCGATTCTACCTTGGCAAAAATATTCGGGACGCGCACAATCATGAGAAGGTTCTCACTCAGTTGCTGCCCGTATGCTGTCTGCTTTCAACATTTCACAAAGATGCTATCTGCCAAAACAAAAGGGTTGTCCAATAGCTTGCTTAAAGGCTTAGTTCAGCAGCAAGCCTTGATCACTCTCTGCTCGTCACTCAGTTCTGAAACGGCCCTTCGTCTTTGCCACCAAACGCATCCACGCCAGTCACTCAACCAGACCATTTAAGTCTCGACCGCTTTCTGCCCTTCGCCTTGAACTTTTGCTTAACTTAAGGCGTCTTCCGGACTTCCAAATACCTCCACCATTTGTCACTTCCTTACTTTCTCAACTTTCATTCGTTGCATACTTGACTCTTACTGCCACTCTCTACACTACGAGAACCTGGGTCAAAACACCATTTCTTCTTGCAAACCCACAGCACGAGACTGAGACAATATCGCGCCTCTTGATTTCGAAATTCAAGCGCTGCCCATTATGAACATCTTCACCATCTTCGGCCTCTTGGCCAACATCATTTACATGACCGTCGCCGCGGCTTTACCCAGCTCTCCTGGCCAGACCTTCGGTCTTGCAAAGCGCGTCGAGTCGACTTTCGCTTGGAAGGATTACTTCGTTCGCAACTGCAGCGCACCTTTGCTGTACCCCAATGAGGGAACTCAGACAATCATCGCAGATGATTGCGGTAAGCTATCAAACTGGCAGAGCAGCAACAATGGTGGCTACTTCGAGCTGTGGGACTTCAGCCACTTGAACAACTTCACCTACAAACCCATCGTCGGCTACAATACTTGCGTGATTGCTATATCGCATGCTGTGTCTAACGACAGCTGTGACTACGCTGTGTAAGTCGCATGATCCCGCTCAAGTACTCCGTGGTGTTACAATCAACTAACACTACCTGCGACCTCGAAAGTGTGGGCTCTTTGGACGTGATCGGCCTCGCGAATCAAGCTTTGGGTTCTTTCCAAGTTAACGGAACGCTGCCCACGATCTCTGGGAGCTTTGTCTGTGGCCCTAATCACGCCCCGCTCAACATACTCATCTACGATGGCCAATCAGGGTGGCAAGGAAGGCCCATGCTCGACAACGGGCGTGCGAACTTCACTGTAAACGCTACTAGCATCCCGGGTATCAAGGGACCGGCGGGTGGAACTGGTTATCCAACGGGCTCTCCTCCTTCTCCCCCTGCAGTCTCGGTAGAACCCGCGAGCACGACAAACCTAAGCGCAAACTACACACGCTGACCTGTTAGATTTGTTCCTTGGAGAATTTGTTTGGTCGGGAGGGGTACTATCAAGATGCGATGGACTCTTCGACGTTCGTGGTTCCGGGAAATGTCAAATGCTGGGGATGGATGCCTTTGGGGCCAGTAACGACGGATGCGAATCCAACTTGGATGGTCGCATGCCTAATTTCTGCGTTTGATCCATAATACAAAATTTTGCTCCTGCTCTGCTCGTCAACATTGTGCCTCCTCCTGCGTCAAACGTGTTGCCCGATTAGCATGATCATCACATGAGTGAGGTATTGGTCGTTTGCAGTATAGTCTGACCATACATCTGCCACAAGAGTTCAAGCTTGCTCAAGCCAGGTCTCAACTGCACTTCGGCGTCGTGCTCGGTGCAACCGCCGCGTTTGTCGGATTTGTCTTCGAGCAGCCGTTCGCGAGACCCAGCAAGTAATCGTCCTCCGCAGCCTTGTACGCCGCACCACAGTTCGGGTCACTGCATCATCAGCAACTCGTTCCAAGGGCATAATAACGTCGGGGCTTCCCAGAATGTCTCCTGGCAGAGGAACTGCTCACCTGGCGCCTCCCGTGGCATCGTTGAAGTACGAGCAAATATCGTGTGAGAAACAATCCTGACTGTAAATGTTTCCAAGCCCCACTCCTGAGCAACCACTTCCGCATCGGCCGTTGCATGAGTAACTAACTGTGCGCTGTCAGTATGTTGGACACATATGAGGCAAGCATAAATTCAGACGGTCACTCACTCTCCGCCCGCCGCGTTCGTGCCGTAATTACTTCCGACTACTCCGACAAACGAGCAGCTTTGTCCTGCTGCATTCGTCCACGTCGCTGTTGCCGACGCACCGACTGTGAGGCATGTGACACTTCTTTTCATCAGGGGCGACGCAGGGGAGGTGGGCACTGCGGTCGCCTGGCCCATGAGAGCCATGAATACAAGCAAATCCCACGAGTAAATCATGCTTATTGATAGTATGATCTTGAGTTTTGGAGACGGAGCAGAATTTGGACTCAAGCCACTATGTCTCTTTGCGTTTGACCAAGTATCAATATGTTTCCTCACAATGTTCTCGACCACTCTTATACATAGATTTCAAGTTAGCCCAAATGCATCCACCTCCAGCAAGACATTATTCGCGGTGAGCTGCTTACCGAATATGGAAGGATATCTTGCACGGCTCGGCGGACTTCCTCCCGCAATCTGTACTCCAGCCGATTGCGTGATGCATCGCAATTGGCTTCACGTCCAAATTGGCGGGTTCAGTCCTGTTTGTGGCCTAGACCCTCGGAGAAAATACCGGAGTTTCCAACAATCGACTTGCATCATCCGCTAATTCCGGAATTGAAATGCAAATGGACTGCACCACATTTCATGTCAAGGAGTGAATCAAACACTGTATGTACAACTCGCTGTCCGAATATTCCCCTCGAACGTAGAGGAATAACAGACCGAATACTTCCCCATCGAGCACCTCAGCAGCACAGCAATGGTTGAGGTCGCTGACGTAAAGATTTGAAGTTCGACATACTGTTTGACTTTTCAACAATTTGTCTGGCGCACCAAGTTTCTCTTGTGAACGAAAGTGATGGGTAGTAGAAATCCATACTTTTCGTTATATTCTATATTAAGTCTTAGCCCGGGTACGTTTGGCTCAAGTGTAAGCAGACAGCCGAGAGCGGCTGCTCGTGAAGGCATTGGGATGGTCCAAGGGTGGTGACTACCGTGAACATAGAATGTACTTGCGATAAAGCAGAGATTTTGATTTTCAGGAGTCCAGACGAGGCCGGTGCATTGCAATATGAACACACTGCCCAAGCTCGTTTTCCCGTGTATTACCAACCAAAAGAGACTGGCAGAATAAATCGCAGGGTCTCATCCATCCTTACCCCGGAAGTCATTGTGGGAGACACAAATTATTCATGACATGTTCCTGCCTTTTTTCCTTTGTCCATATCGAAAGGAATAGAGGACCCGGGGGGGGGGGGCAAAGTACGTTGACCTGGCCAGCAACATATAATAGCATTGTAATCCATATTAGGACAATGCCATTGTAAGTACTTACGAGAGCACTTTGTCACACGCTGCAGGCTCAATGATCAAACACAACTGCAACAACATTGCGCATAAGTTCTTAACTGGAAGCAGGTACAATGCTGTATCCATGTGCTCTCTGTCCAAACCTATATAAGAAGCTGTTCCTCATGTCTAAAATGTAGATACCAGAAGCATCAAGCATTTACGCTTATCACAATTTGCCACAACTCACAGCAGATCGGAACATCTTGCAAATTCGGCACAAAACTCGACCATCAACTCATATTCCGCGATAGTCACACTCTACAGCCGTCATGTGCACACGCGTCGTCAAGCTGTACGAGTGCGGCTGCACTGCCAGCACCAGCATTGAGCAGTGCTCTTCTAAGTGTGGGGTGGTGAAGAGTGAGAAGACTACGAGATCCACCTCTCCATGTGCGTCTCACGCTACCAACCTCTACTAATCTTTCCTGGTACTCTAAGATCTCCTTGGGATTTTGGTGCGGTGCTGTTGCTTTGCTGACGGGGTTTTCACAGATTGGACAGTAAATTGGAACTAAGTAGCAATAGATTTATTTAGAAACAAAACGTCTCATATGAGAGTACAGTGATTTCGCTATGCTAGGCTTGAGACAACAATTATATAATCGTGTGCAAATTGACGTTGACTTACAAGCTATTATTCCATGCCAAAAGTCTTAGTGTCTGAACGGAGCCATTTGTGCTGGCGCTATTGGCAACCCGTCGAGCCATCAGATTTGGAGCTATCTCTAGCGTCCAATGCTTTTGTATATGTTTGCAAGAAATCATGGCTGGAATACCAACCTAGGTTGAAGCCGTCAAGCACTATGTCAGAACGGATGCAGGAAGCTAATCGCTATAATTGATGATATCCTAAACTAGGTATGCCACAACTTACACAGAGATTTGTAAATTTTCGAGATAATGGATACGATACTTCACCGACCACAGTCCAGCATCGCGGTCAAACAGCTGTCTATTTTCTTCTGCCTAAGCCTTTTGATTTCGAAAAATGGACGAAGCGACTGCATCAGTACCCATGTCCAAGTCTTCTAGGCCCTCTATTATCCTCCCACTGCGAAATACAAGCAATGTCGCCGGATCGTCGCCGCTTACCCATTTTCACCGCTTCATTGACCTGCCTCAAGAGCTTCGCGAGATGATCTTTGAAGCTTGTCTACCACGACGCGTATTCAATTTCAGCTACGAAAAGTCTGACGACATCCACCCCAAGACCACATTAGACTTGAGTTCGAAACCAAAGGCTTTGCCATCGATCGCCTGGGTCTGTAAGGAGGCTTACGGCGTCTCAAAGCGGTTCTTGCGAGAATATAAGATGGATCTCACCCGCGTCTCGTACATATACGACCAGTATTTGTTTACGACTACGAGAATTCTTTTTGGTCGGCACTTTGACACTCTGTATATCAACTACTGTGGTTGTGTATTTGATGAGGAGGAAGACGAAGACGAAGACGAAGATGAGGCTGAGCATGATCAGTATCTCGAATCACTCCCTGACGGACCGTTCACGCTCGCCTTGATGCCCGGGGTCAACATCATTTTAAATATGAACATTCTTGTCGGTCCTCGGATGAATATTAACCCACCATTCGAGAAGTGGTTGAATGGTAAACCTTACCGAGACTGTCTTACTAAACATGATCACTGCAATGTCATTCTGGCTACCACCGAAATGTCTATGACGGGCCTGGATGTCCGGGCATCCGGGCTGTTCGGACTGCTCGGAGACGAGAGGCACGCCCTGATCGATGTGGCGGACACATCGAAAATCGATCAGTACGAAGATTACATCCAGAGGCGCGAATTATCAGGAAGTCGAATTCGGCTCCGTGACTCGACGTTCTACCCAATGCAAGAACGTTACCCAATACAAGAACATTACAGGCGCCCTTTGGATATTCCTGTGCCTGGCCGGTATGGTACGCAAGGGAGAACAAGAGCTTGGGAGAGGATGCACCCCGCAGACGCTGCAGGCCCTCCATTGGAATTCTCGGTAGCTGCGCGGGACGTCATCGAATCACTTCAACTGATCAAGCAGTCGTGGCTGGAGGCCAACGACTGTTTCGAGCCCGGGGACTCGCCCATAGTTCCATGGAGTGGAGATCTGGACTACCGGGAATGGGACGATGAGCATCCAGTCGCAAAATTCTGGTTAAGGCAATTACCCGAATTCTTGTTTGTGGTAATGTACGCGGTAACTGAGTTGGATGGATGAGAGTGAGTATAAACGAGGGGCCATCTTTCTCGCACCGACACAAGTGAAGACAAAGCTTTGGGGAACATCGACCTCACGGGAGATGATCCGTGGTCAAGATGAACATGCCACATCCGTATGGTCGCATTGCTCTCAATTTCGGGTCGAGATGGCTTGACAGAATCTCTCCTAGTTTTCTATGATGCATTTATGGACCTTCGACCAAGGACAATAGGGCCCAATGGTGTTGTGAACCAAGATCTGCTAAGCAGAAAATTTGTTCCTAGCAAAAGATGTGGGTTACATTCCTTAGTTCTCGTGAATATATATTTTGTTAGTTCATGTTGAGCGAGTGCGCAGTTTGCTTACCATGCATGTATTATTCTCGTCTACTTTGGATCAGTCATTGTAATAAATTGATATTTTCACTCTATATATGTCACAACACAGACCCTCAATTTTCAACGCCGTCAATCCGGTGCTTCCTTTTATGCGCTGCAATCAATCTGAGGTTCAACCTATACCAAGTAGTCTCACACCTGGGTGTCTTCTACAAGCCTAGAGAAAGGTTTGAAGCTTTTCAAGTCCATATCTATAAAGCAGAACATGGGGATAAATTATCTGCGGGCCAGGAAGGCCCAGGAATATTGCTATTCAAGACGAGACGGATGATTGAGCTCTGGCCATTGCAGGACTCTCTGCCCAGAAACTGCTGTGCTTGGTGGATCGCTGATGAAAATAGACTCATGCTCTTGGTGGAGACCTTGGCTGCAGCTTCGGCAGTGTTTTGTTGCGTGATGGAAGACGAAGGAGCGATGCCCTTGATAGCTTGCTGCAGTCCTACAATTCCTGCGTCGACGTTTCAGTGTTAGTGCGGGTTGTGAGTTGTTATGTCTTGCAGGACTGGCGCATTGCCGGCTGATTATCTCCGGTGGTGCAGAATCACCCTGAATTTAGTCTTGCATGCGTCTTGGTGCCGGCAAAAGATTGTTTTTGCTTGTTCTGATCACTTCTATGCTTTGTCGATGTAGTTTCTGACACCGTTGGGATTGCATGGTCCACCTCATGGGTGCACATATGCAAGCGTGGTCGGAAAGGAGTTATACTACAATTAATATATGGGCTCGGAGTCGAGTTCCCGTTTATGTCCCAAAACAAATCCGCTGGTACAAATAGGGAAAGGGGAGGTCGCATGGCGTTCCGCGAAGTTGGACGGTTATCCACCAGACATACCGTGGTGTTAGCGACGCTTATGGCTGCTGATCTCACACTTCACGTTATCGGTCGTATGCTCCCCCTAACCCTGCGTTTCCCGACACACCTGGGTGCAAATTGCTTACCTCTCTCTGCAGTGCTCAGGAGAAGCGAATCTAGCTAGCCTCTCAGCTGCTTGCCAAGAAGATGAGATTGTGACCCTTGAACACTGGTACGAGAGCAGATTCGCTGGCGTGCCCCTGACGGCTCCGCTCGACTGGCTCAATTTACAACATCAACACGGACCGAAAATCCTTTTTAGCATAGCTCGCGGGATCACTGGCCCCAAGCAGTATTTTCTTACTAGGAGGATTTGGATCCCTGGCCTCTTGCCATCCACCCACTCAAAAGGGCCGGACCGCCAAGGCACCGGCACTTCCATCCAATGCAACGGATCTCGCGAGGTTGAAATGATGTCGGAATTTGAAGATTGGGGTCTTCTACACAGTATTCGGGCGACCTTGCCTATGTCTTCCACATCCTGTAGTCTGGACCCAGCCCTAACAGCGGATCGCGCTACGTCTTGAGAAAGCAGACCGCACGTTGCGATCAAAGCAGCTACCCAAAATGGCGGAGCTCAAGCGCCTCACGCTCATCGCGGCGCTGTCGTGCATGTCGAGTCTCGGCCTGGCCCAGAGCGGAAGCAGCAGCAGCAGCAGCAGCACCACCACCAAAAGCAGCAAGACGAAGGTCATCCAGACCACAAACTACATCGACACCATCGACGGCTACTCCTCGCTCTCGTCATGCGCCATCGACGTGCTCTCGACCGTCGTTCGGGGCGAGTTCAGCGGCTGCGGAGGCTGGGATGACAACCTGACGAGCTACACGTGTTTCTGTACCGACAGCTACTCCTTCATGAGCACCGTCATCTCGACGGACGTGCTCACGAGCTGCGCGGATGATTCTGCAGCGAGTGCACAGGCGACAAGTGCCATATCCATCTTTGATAAGTACTGCGCACTAGGGGTGGAAGCCGGACTGGAGCCAACATCAGAATGTAGGTCCTTACTCTGAAGGGCATTATCACATGAAGGGCAAACGAGCGCAAGGGTTGTCAGCTGACTCGGTATGCACATAAACAGCCGGATCATCGAATCCCACTGCCTCGCCAGGCGCAACGGGCTCCTCAAGCACAGCAACAGGCTCGCCCAGTTCCGACAGCGGGGCTAACTCATCAAGAACGACGGCCATCGCGGTCGGCGTCGTGGTCCCCGTCGTCGTGATAGCCATAGCCGTCAGTGCGTGGCTGATCTGGCGGAAACGGAGGGCGGCCAAAGCAGGGAATTGGGACCAGTGGAACAGGGGGAACACATCAGGGTACGGTAACGGCCCGGTACGCGATGCGAACGCCGTGGAGGCGCCGACCTACGAGCAGAAAACGGAAGAGTTGCCGTACTCTCCGCATAACGCCTCCGAGATGTCATCTTACTCCCCTCACAGCACTGCCGAAATGGCATCCTACCAGCACCACACGGCAGAGATGCCTGACACCCAGCATCGACAGGAGCTTCCAGGTTAACCATCGATTTCGTTGTCGGACTCTCTGTCGAACTGCAGCGTTGTGGCGATGGGGCTTCATCTGACGGCTGGTCCTCGCAGGAAAGGCCGGAGAACACCGGCGACCCGGATCGAATGGGAAGGCGCAATGGGACTGCGGTGGTGTTTAATGTGATCACTAAATTGGAGTGACTTGAATATTTTCCAGCGGTTAAAATGTGTTGCTATGGCGCTGGACCTTGGGTGCTGGGAAGCTCGGCATCGTACATCTGCATATAGGGGACCTCTGGTGCACATAAATGAACGAAGTGTAGACACCACATATAGCATTGAAACTAGTCTCCTGGTAATTGACTGGATATTTTGGGGATCTCAAATGCATAATTAAGCCATTTATGGTTAAAGACAATGTTTGCTCACTCTTCAAAAGTGAATAGGAACGGACAGGTTGGGTCTGAAACTCGTTGTTTACTTACATCGCTTCGTATCTACTTAAGCTCCTCGTCCGGACTATACTCCGAGTCATATGTTATATGGTCCCGAGAAGATCTTTGTCTAGACGAATCTTATTTATGACGAGGCCGTGCTTCAGTGTATCCACATTATAGTCATCCTGCCTTGCCCACACAGCCCACATTTTGTACGATCCACGGATGTTGCCGTTGGAAGGGTGCAGCTGTCTTGGAGGATCGGAAGCGCACCTTACCTTATACGTTTTAACTTGTTTTCTTTTCCTTTTTCTTCTCTGAGATTGATGTCGAAGTGCTCAGCAAATGTAACATTTTGATAAGAGCATCCAATAGACATGGAGATGTGCCTCCTTGGATGGAATGTTCCGCCATTGTTGGCCACCTGAACCGGGTCTCGGGATCTAGATGTCTAAGCACTGATGCCTGGGAGAAGCTTAAAGGAGCCTACGTAACAATCTCAGTCTTAACTTTCGAGGTCAAGAAGTCGTTTGTCCTGCCGATCTGAGTCTCCAGCATTGTGAAAGCATCCCACCACGAAAACCAACAAGTTGAATAGTTTGGTTCGAGTGAGATTTAGGAATGAGACTTCATTTCATATGTCAAGACTAATCAAATGTGGCTTTGGATGCCGTACCCAGATGCCCTTCCAAACCACATGCGCAGCCATACAATTCTTTTCGTGCCTCGTCTGATCAGATACAGTCCTCATAACAATGGTGTGCCGCCTGAGCAGCCCATCAAGTCATGACATATATATATGTCGAGCTAACTTCAGTGTTGCAGAATAAATAGAGCAGAGTTGGTTACTGGTCCGCCAGAACCTCCAGCGAGGAGCATATGTCCCAACACAAATGGATATCATGGCCATCTGAATCCATCTGGTGTTGAAGAAGCCTGGCTGCCGATGTTATTTTGCATCGTTGCAGTCATTGTTCTGCATGTGTTCGGCTTATTTTGATCAACACTACGGCTACATGTCGTACACTTATCTCCGTGTCTCCAGTGTATGAATCTTCACAATTATGTTGTCCTGAGAGCTGGCTAGGTGACGGGGAGCCTGTCCTAAGTCTTCGTGAGAGCATTGATAAAGACCGGAATTCCATTAATCCGTAACCGACCCCCTATCTGTAGTCTTAACATATTTCGACGCGCAACGGGCCGCTTTGACAATGGAACCTGCGGTGAAATGGGCATGTGCATCTTCAAATGGTTGGCTACGCTGACACAGAAGATCAAATCAGGAGGAGTTGGTCACCATGCGCTCGGGCCGGGCGGAGTGTGGGATGCCTTGGCTTGATGCTTCATCACTTATGACAAAGAGACCTCCTATAAGCAGTCCGTCCTTTGAGATTCGAGTTGAGCCCAGCCGTGATCAACAAAATGCAATTTATTGCAATCGAGTCCATCCTAACGGTAATGACCGCGTGAGCTGTTGTACAATCTCGTCCTGCGCCCCTAACGCCTATGGTTCCGATGTCCCAAGCCGTACCCGTATCTCAGGCCCTAGCACCAACAACAGGGCATACGGCGCCCTCAGCAGCGCCCTTCACATCAGGGTGCTGCGTCACCTTGCCCTTGTGGTGGCCAATCTTGGCCTTTGTGACGGGACACTCTGCATCATCGCTCTTGCCCTCGGTCGAGGGGTGGTCGGGAGGCAGGATTGTTGTGGCAGGGCCGACGACAGGGCAGACTTGATCGTCAAGCGCCTTGGCCTCGGGCTGCTCGATGGCGTTCTTGAGGGCAGGGCACTTTTGGGCGTCGGCGGATGAGGTGGTGTCGTTCTGAGCATCGGCGGGGATGGGCACAGAGGGATGCTTAGACAGGTTGTGGTGGTGGTCTGTCTTTGCGCCAACGACGGGGCAGGTCTGGCCTGGGACGTTGAGGTCGACGTCTGGGTGGGAGGGGGGAAGAACCGAGTTGGTTGTTCCGACGACGGGACAGACTTGAGACATGTTGGCTGTGATGGTGGGCAGATTGTTGATATTGCGTTGTATGACTATTGGGTACTGCTTGATGATGGTGTTGACAGAACAAAGGAAGGGATGGAAAAGGAGAAGAAACGGTCGAAGCTCGTTCGCCGAGGGCGAAACAAAGACAGCCCAAGCAACACTTGCGCTACAGTCAACCCACCGACACGTCGAGTGGCCGTCAACACAGGCGGCCAGTGGCCTCAGACCTCCTCAGACCTCGAACCATATCAGGCAAACAGCCTGTCAGGATCCGTTTTCACCAATCACCCCGCACCTGGTAGCCCGCCAGTGACCAAGCCTATGATCCTCACCGGGATCCCCCAAGTCAGCCTCAACGAAGTGCATAACGGTGGTTAGCCTGCTAGCATAGATTGTCATCTGCGGTCACGCTGTCACACACATGCGGAATGCCTGGATGCCTAGTCTGTACGCAGACATGGTCATATTTGCATGTTCCCTTACCTGCTTACATTCCCCCATGTACAGTAGACAGCAGACTGTAGAGCAAACAGCAGACAGCAATTCGACCCAGACCGCCACATTCCACGTCGCGATGAGGAGAGACAATGACATGGAAAAGATTCTGTCGAATCAGGCCAGGGGTTTTGAATTTCATGATGTCAGCATGTACCCCGCCAGTTCAGACCTCTGCCCATTCACGTTCGACCAGAATGTCAGCGCATTGATCCGGATCGACAAGGGGCTAGTCCATCAACGGCTCCTTAATCCCGAGCACCTGTTATCTCAGCCATCAGGCATCATGCGATAAACAGTCTATCCCGGCCAGCTTCAAGACATCAGACGGCTTCTGCGTATACGATCTGATTATATCTTGGGGCTAGCGTTCGAGTCGCCCACCACATTGCCTTGAGCAATGGTGCAAGCATAATTCACTCGGATGGAGTTCTGTTTGGGCCCTCCGCTCGCAGGATCACAAGGTCGCAGGCAGTCGGGCGAAATGACATTGCTGGCCGGTCTATCGACGACTGTGGCGATTGCGTTCGAATGACTAGAAATTGATTCCTCTCGTCAGCGCCATTGCAATATTAAGAGTCGTGACAGAGTTTTAGGTGCATTGTCCGATAGCAAGGCTACTAAAGAAAAAGGCACCCGGTAACGGCTACTTTAATGGGAATGAAGCACCTTTACGCTTTTTCTTTTGTATCCTATCCATCATTTAGACAGAGTAAAATGGGTTAACTTACAGCAGCCAGGCTGCTAAACAGTGCAGGGTAAACAAAGGCATAGCGTTTTGAGTACAATATATTGAAGTTCTATATTCAAATAGCTATAGCGAAATGGCTTGCCACAGCGAAATACTTAATATAGCAAAATGCTGAATACTGCGAAATGGCTCGCTACAGCGAAACAACCACAGCGAAACGGCCTAAAAGTAACAAGGAGCCTAAATAACTACTATTTTATCTGCATGCACTGGCCCGATGAGAAGGTTGGTGTGAGGCCACCAGCCATTAGCCTGCCACACGCCAATACCAATGTAGAAGTTCGAGGGAGGAGGATATGCGGATTACATGCAGACGATAGCCTATCACTACTATTTCCACACAAGCTGCTGTAATATAGGGTAAGCGTGATCCGACAAGCCATTGCCCCTCACTTCAAGCAGTTTATTAACAAGTCACATCCTCGCTTGAAAAATCATCCGCCATTTGGCTATCTTACTTAGTGATCTGTGTAAGTATCGCCCAATATCTTTGGAAAATGGCATTCCAAATTCAGTTCGTGGTATTGCTTCTGTACGTGTCACCATTCTATTTTCTTTTTTTTTAATCAGTCCGTTGGGAGACTAATAGAGGCTTAGTATCTATAAAGCTATCCGCGTTGTCTCAACACTTATTCTTGCTTCTAGGCTGAAACCTATACCACTGTCTGCCGACAATCCTTTGAGATCAAGCATCAATGTATCCCTTGTCATACCTTCTCTGTCTCCGTTTACAAATATGTTTCTCGATGGACTCAAAACCTGGGTGGCAAGCGCGCCCATGGAGATCATCTTGGTCGTCCCTCAATGTGATTACAAGGCCATGGCAGCATTGCTCAGGACCCAGCCCACGGGCAATTCCAAGGTCAAACTACTCACAGTTCCAAGTCCGAGTAAACGTATGCAGCTAGCACGAGGGATCGCCGTGGCCAACGGTTCTATCATCGTCTTGGTGGACAGTGACGTACACTGGCCGAAGACTCTCTTAGCCAGCCTTCTCGCTGGTTTTCAGGATCCCCGCGTCGGCGGAGTGGGATCGCGTGCCAAGATATGCCAGGATGGACGTGCCAAGTTCCAAGGGGGCTGGATGTCACGACAAATCATGCGAAGACGATTCATCACGAGATTTCGACATATCTCTGCAACCTTGGTAGCAGATGGTAGGATATCATGCCTGTCAGGCCGGACAGCAGCTTATAGATCTGTCATCATCAAAGACAAGGCCTTCCTCGAAGCCTTCACGAATGACTACTGGGGGTCTGGCCAGCGACTCGATTCAGGCGACGACACCTTCATCACTAGCTGGATACAAGATAAGGGCTGGTTGGCCGTGCTACAAATTGCGCCTGAAGCGGACATTATAGCATTCGCAATGCCATTTAGGTCGATCCTTCGGCAATGGATTCGTTGGACAAGAAACTCGAAGAGATCTTTTATTCGGCATCTAATGCAGCCCAAGATATATTGGACGTATGGAGCACCTCGTTGCTGAATATGTACAGCACAAATCAACTGACCTCTTGATACTTAGTCACCCTTACTTGGCCCTCAATATGCTGGAGTCATTGATACGTCCTCTTCTATCTATCACGTTTATGATCGTCGTTAACACCGGCTTTTCAGAGAGGCATACATGGTATCACATACTGTCTATTCCGTTCTAAAAAGGCTCAAGCTCACATTTCATCACAGCGTTCTTCTATATCTCAGTTGGGCTACCCTTCAGGCTTTAGAGTATGGACTAGATTTTCGCGGTGTTAATTCCGCACTAGCAGGCATTCTGGTTGTCTATTTCATGGAATTTATGGTCATTGTCATGGATGTTTGGGCGATACTAACCTTGCATACTGTAAGTTGCTTTCCTTGGAATGCACTCAGAAACTAACACTGATAAACAGACCTCATGGTAACTGGGTATATCATATCAAGAGGCTCATGAAAGCATATGGCTGCAGACGTTTCGCTACGACACATAAATGAGGATGGACTCGCTGGACCGGTAAAGTTTAACGATGAACTATAAGAAGCCACATTGGATTGCCCGGGAGCATCAACTATCTAGCAAATAATAACTATAAGATGTGTAAGGGCCATAAAGTCTAGAATAACGTAATTTTTAGACCATCAGGTTTGTGATGATGACGTTTTATGATAGCAACGAATAATTAAATATAGAACTGTCATAAACGGGCAAGGTAACGGATTTAGGTTGCTTACTTTCATTCACAGTTGATTCATACACCCACAACACAGCGGTATCTCAGCACAGCATTCTGCATCATCTTTTGAAATACTGAGAGAAAATCTCATATTCGATTCTTATCAACTTCATTCCCAAATTCCAGGGACTTCTTTTGAATTGTGCAGTGAGAATGCCTGGACTGTACACTACTTGTCATAATGAACTCCACCCACTTTCAAAGTTGCCCCAGTACCTCTCATGTGCTCTTACTAGCGTTACCACCAGGCGAAGTCTGCATCACCCCCCTGTTGCCCTGGAGACTGATTTGGTAAAGCCACTTGTACAGATCCGAGTTCCCAATTCGAATTGGGCGATTGCTGCTAGGCATCACTCGTAAACAGCTCAAATCAATCTCGGCACCTAAGTGGTACAGAACTCGGAAGCCAGCACCATTAGACTCCGCCAATGGTATAGAGATTTGAGGAGGACTTTAATAATTGCGGATATCCCGGACGGGTAGTCCCGAGATCATGTCTGTATCAGTCACGACTGTGGCAGGTGGCAGGTGGAACTACCATCAGATATACCCGGTGTGCCCTGGCTAGTCCCTAGCGATTCTATATTCGACGTTCAGGAATTATCACAGATGTCAGCTGAGTCAAAGCTAGGTTACAAGTCTATTTGGCTGGATTTGTTCTGCATCTCCCAGCAGATGTTCATCCCCACAGACCCTGAAATCGCAAGGCAGGCCAATATCTTCAGGAGCCCTTGCAATGAATCGCCTCGCTGGCTGATATTGAGTCTTCAAATACTTAGGAAACAGGAGGTTGCTTTGCCTAGCGGTTGCCCGCTTGTGATCCACCTCCCGCGGGTTCTATTTTGACCTCTTCCTGCCAGCGATATTGTCGAGGGTCGAATCCAAAATCGCTTTCCTGCCCGCTATGCCATTTGAGGAGACCTGCAGGCTTTTCGATCTTGATTTTCTCAGTAGCGGCCCATACCTCAACCATCTCCTCGAATTTTTGAGGCTCGTCCTTCCTCCGTTCGTAGACACCTCTCGGGGTTCCCCGGTCCAGGCAGGGATGGTACATCGCCCAGGCTTGGCTAAAGTCGACCAGCTTACCACTGAGGTAGTTTCCCTCGTGTATGTCTCTGACCAAGATACCCAACTTGTGAAGATCCTCGAGATCGGCGTACATACGAGGGATCTGCGACGCAGTCCATGGCTCCAGAGACGGAACATACTCCTTGACGATGGCGCGCACGCGATAGTGCCGGTGATCCTCCCACCGCGTGAAGACACCACTGCAATCTAGCGGTTCCGGGTGTTCCTCCCAGTCCACATACTCCTCACCGAGGGCCTCGGTAACATGCTGCTCCTGAGCCTGTGTCAACAGAATGTAACCATGTGCGCGGATAGCTAGATCCTGGCGATCCTCTTGCTTTAGGCGCCCGTAAGCCCGGCATTCGCAATGGAATGGGTCAAGGTAATCGATATACTCCTGTGGTGTGAGTTCTGGGCGTCGTAAGGGGTCTAATTTGACGGGTAAAATGGCAGCCCCTGTAGTCACTTTCAGATATTCCCAATTCTGGAATGGAAACTATAGATGTAACACCGTAAATGGACGGAATTAGTCGTCATGTTCGTGCCAGAAAGACTTTGAGGGGCGGTGGGGGCGTGGTCATAGCACAGTGGACTTGACGATCTACCCGCCGTCCTTCATTACCGGGCGTTTGAATATGGTCTGGTACTCACGATCTTGAGAGCGTAGGTTTCCCCATCGATGCAGACTCTCCAGACCTTGGAATCCAGGTCCTTATCACTACCGAGGAAGTGTTCAAATTCAATGTCGGCCGTTGCTGTACCTCGAAAAGGCGCCAGCTGCGGTCCCGCGATTTGGGCAAGCGGCAATGGGCGAGTCGTGGGCGCCATGCTGTTTTGACGGATTAGGTGGAATGGTGAAAGGGCTGGAGCGGCATGAACTGATCCAGATTGGACATGAAAAGCTCAAGTGCTTGGATAAGATGGTCCGGGGCGGATTTAAGTAACGTAACTGGCACCCTGAACTCACCATTTTACCTCAGGGTGAGTGACATTTCCTGCTGTGGGGCAGGTCGGGTCACAAAGCGTGGGGTTCAACAAACAAAACCAGGTACCTGTATGTCTGCGTTGCTCAGTCAAGTGCTATCACGAGCCTCAATCAGGCCATGAACAATGTCAACCTGAACCCTGCCCGCGCTCAGGAAATTCCAACACACAGGCCAACACACAGGCCAGCGCCAAGGCTACCGGTGCGGCTAAGAAGCCAACACCACCTTCCACCAGCACGCAGGCCAGCACACAGGCCAACACCACCAGTGCGGCTAAGAAGACCACACCACCCTCCACCAGGCCCTCGTCCAGGTCTGGGGAAGCTTCTCCCACGTCGAAGTATATCATCGAGGGGACCAAGGGTCCCTCATTTGAGCTAAAATCCTCTGGCGGCAAGGTTTGGTTCCAGAAAGATGCGAGAGCGATCTCATTGCAGAAGGACACGAAGAAGGGCCAATACTATTACACTGTCGCCGACCCAAAGGACGCAAAGACGCTTCGACCTGTATATCTCAAGAAGGTCTAAATTGGATGTCACGATAATATTTGGGTTAGACTAGATGTAGTTAAAGACAGTTTGAGACAATTGCTATGTTTCTATCAATTTGCTTAATTTTGATCCCGCCCGGTCATTTTCTTTTAATCCTTCATGTTCTTAACTTGCTATTGGGCTACATTGATCATATATTATTTAACCGTTTACCTTGATTATAGTATGATGAAAGCTTCAGGGCATACTGTACTCTATAGATTCTGACACTCCTGATTCAGTTGGCCCTTCAACCAGTCTAATTTTGTAAGAGGCAAAGCTCTACATTATATTTCATGTCAAAGAAACGACTAATAAATTCGAAACCTCAAATTGAGAAAGCTCTGCAGACCGAGAGAATGCCAAAAAGCCTAAGTACCGCATTTGTTTATGCTTAGTTGTCCTTTCACGTCTAGGTCTCCGATAATGATGAAGCAGAATAGTCTGGCGTCCCATTGTATTTGTCAAGCATTCATGAAAGGTTGATTGAAATGTGACGAGTGCTGTTTTTAATGACTCGTATGTGCGGATTGGTCAAGGCAGAGACATTCATGTGAAGAGAATTTGCTGAGCTGATGGTTGCAGTCTCGATAAGTGTAACTAACATCATGATGACTCTCAGCGCCTAAAAGTAAGATTATTTTCTGCGAATGATTACCAGCAGCATATTCAGCCATTCCATCTCATCAGCGCTTGATTATAAAACAGCTTGAGTTGGACGAAAACAATCCAACCCTCTCATGTCGAACTGTCCAGGATGCACCTACGTTCCCCGGCAGGCAGAGAACACTTGACAGTAGATTTGAAGAGCCGAGGCATGAGTGGTGGATGGTTTTATCTGAGAATATAACAGGTAATTATCAGACCATGAGTATCTTTCTGCCGACCAAGATCCTGGATATCGTAGAATACAACATCTTTCTCAATTGGAGCCTCCTATTTAAGAAGACCGCCGCTCTTATTTCAGAGCGACCTGGTGAGGCTATTCTTTTCTCTTTGCCTGCATTGCCCACCCAGTACCAGTCAACACACAGGGGCTATCCGTACAAAAGCCGTATTCCAGTATCGGATTGCATCGCTTCCAAATGCCATAACTACCTCAGGCATGAATATGATGGCACGGAACAATCGAACGTATTGTTATACTTTCCAAACCCCCTATGAAATTACGCCAGCCTTAAGTGTAACCCCGGTATAGCAGCGCGAACTAAATTAGGCATAAGAGATATGGGCAGCTGGTAACCGCTGACTATGTTTAGCCGGATGGATGCTATAAAGCGGAAATAGTCTTAGTGCGTATAAAGGCGCTCAGCTTACTACTGCGGTACTGATTCCTTAGTTAGGGCTATAGTACGCACGACTGTGTCATTACTGTCTGGTAGTTGGGAAAGGTACTGCGAGGCTTACCGATCAGGTACTGCTCTGGACCTACGAGGCTGCGAGTGCGGCGCGGCAGACGTGGCCAATCACAAAAGCAGCAGCGCAGACCACGTCACTGGTATTATAAGACACGAGTGTCCTAAAAAGTCAATCAGGATTTTGTCAGTGGAATCGTGGCTAAAGTGCGCATAAACGCGTCTCTAAGCAATACTTTCGCTTGACATAACACCTGCAGCTGTATCTACAAGGACCAAAGGCCAGGGAATCCAAAATTCGACAACGTCGAAATGTAGCAGGTCAAAGAAACCGTTGTTGGCCGCTTCCGGTAGGCCGTGCATCTGTACTGTCCCTTCGGTCATCACACAGGGTTTGTGTGGAACGTTCTTCATATGCTTTGTTCACGAAACGATACTAGTGATCATAAGACAGTCTCTCCACATCCTAAACACATAGATTTCGGTCATAGACACCATTTTGCAGGTATTTTGGCATTCCATCCATACCATCATGTCCGCGCCTGGCCAATCGGCAGCCAACAACGAAGGCGGCGTTTTATCTGGGTCGTCGAGCGATGTCTCCTTGAATAGCATCCTGAATGCTTCTACGGACGATCAATGCACTGACTACTCAGACGTGTTTCCTGGGCTGTGGACACAAGATGATCAGGAAGCCCTTAAAGAGCTGGGTTGGGAGCCGAGATCATACGATGAGCGAACTACATGGCAAAGCTATGTGCCGTATTGGTCACACCCGCAATGGGACCCAGAAATTGAGATCAAATCCAGAGGAAGCCTTGCAAGGGCTTCCAGAGGTGAATCACGAGCCATCATGAGGCCTATGATACTTCCAGGTGACAGTGACATACCTCGAACAAGATATACTCGGTACGTCCACTATCATCTTTGAGCATGAAGACAAGAAGGGGTTGCCTGAAGACTAAGTAAGTTGACGACATATAGGCGATTTGGGATAAACCCAACTGTGCCCAAAAATGCGAATGATGAGTGGCGATCGGGTTTAACACCAACAATTAGCGCTCCTGATGGAGCGGCGAGGCGGTGGACGCAAGAAGAGTCCATTCAGTCTTACTGGTTCCGCGGGTTCACGACTCAGGAGGTGTGTTGGCATAGTATTCTGTGCGACCAGACTATTTTCCACTCTCACTGTTGGGTTTTTGAGATAGACTTCCAATGGCTACTAACATACTAATCCAAGATACTTGAGTCCGGTGCTTATGCTCCAGACCTCGACATATCGCCGTCAGACCTTCCAGCATCCTGTCTTCACCCGTGAGTACCAAACCCCAGCAAAACAGCTGCCAGTAATGCTAAATTCGAACAGGCTGTTTAGTCGAGAAAGATGGGTACAGCCACCTAATGATCCAGGACCACAATCGGGAGGGACCAAACTTAAGAACTACAACTTGAGGTATAATCTCAGTGGAATAGAGGGCAAATACGATGCAGCAGTAAGGAATCCGAAAGTTGGAGAGGCTTTATAAATGCTGAATCAAGAACCAGCGCAATGATCAAGTATGGCAGGCGTTGGAACCCTCTCTCCGACTAGCCTCACAAGTGATACATTCAGACCACCCGGCCTGGATCATGTTCTTGCGAGGCATCTACCATATGCGCCCAGTATCGCAATCAGCGGACGGGCGCACCGACGCAGAGAAGCAACATACAGACTACCGCCCATACCGCGCTTTATGGCTTGATATCGATGAGTCACAGATGTACGATCAAGCCAGGGCATTATATCGTCGAAATTTCGACGCTGGCAGAGCCACTATGGGAGTCCTAGATACGAGTACGCATTCCCTTCAACTCTGATTGAATCTCCTGTCCATTGCTAACGACGTCGCGAAATCAGGTCTACAGTTTTCGATCGCCGAAATCGAACCTGAGAGCAACGCTCAGACGACAATCACCCGAGACGGCCACATCCATGTTATTCTTAGTGCGAACCGCATTTGGCCCCTTCTTGTGGATGAGTATTCCGAGAGCGAAAAAGTTGCTTACCATGTGAGGAACGCCATGACGATACTTCATGAGTTGGCTGTAGGTGACTCCTTGTCTCAACTTCCGTTGCTATCACTGATACTTCGGTTCTAGCATGCCTGTAGTTGTGAGTCATACAATCGCCCCACTGATATTTCCTCATGGGAGTCTCACATCACATATTCGCTAGCCTGGCGTGGAAAACATTAATATGTGATATTCGAGTACTCCAAAACTCATGTTCCGACTTCTCCGTTCGTCCAAGCCTGCGCAATGTCTGACTTGTTTCTCCTACTGCAGGGGCTCACTATGGAATGATGACGATCCCTGATGTTCTCTTGACCAATATGCCCGGGGTGGTGTACGATCAGCAGACACGCACACATCTGCTCGCACTGCGACGTGAGGCGACGGGCATGGGTGACAGGAACTACAACGGTCGTCAATATTTGTGAGTCGGTCCAGTGGGTTTGCAATTATTCAGAAAGCTTGACACGAATCCCGTTCTATTCGGTAGACAAGACTATTAGATATTCGTTCTTTGTGACACAGATGCTTACCAAAGCTGGTTAGCTTCCAGGACGAGGTTCAGATGGAAGAAGGAAGGGCTTTCGAGAACCAGGTAACAGCGCCTGTTCGAAATGTATCCTACATGCTAATATTGATCTTTAGCTCTGGGGGACGTACACCGAAATGCTCCCAGTATCAATGAACCCCTCCTCATTTAAACCAGTTCTTATTGCCAGGGACTGGCCTTATTCACATCCCGAAGCACACCATCAAAATTCAGAATCTGTTGACAGGGGTGTTTATCGTCAATGGACCAAGCAACCATACACTACATATTTACTGTTCCCGAAGGCTCCGGTATATGAGCTCCTCGCGCCATTACCACTTTCGAATTATGCTCATCTTTTGCAATCATCGTGGTGGGAAACCACCTTCCAAAAATTCGGTCACGAGGCATTGAAAATTGCGTCAAACCAAGACAACCAGCCTAATCCCATCCAAGCCGCGATATACAGTCGTTTCAATAGCTTCAAGCCCATACTTAGTAGGTCAAAATTACAGACCGCCATCCTCCACAGATTAGATGGTCTGTAGTTGTGTTAGATGAGCGATGGAATACTGACGATTCTCCTGCACCAAGTGCCGCTAGTTGGAAATGAAGTAGTGTTTACTTTTCTTGCCCAGACCGCACCACTAATACTAGAACGCCACAAGCAGATGCTGATTTTGACTTGGCTTCAAAAATTAACCATGGATAAAGCAGGGGGAAAGATCATGAGACTGAGACTACATCACGAGAGGCAAACGTGGGACCGAAAATATACAAGCATTCGATCTTTGTGTCAGAATTCTGTCCAAGCCTTTGGGATAGTCGGCAACAGTCTTCGGAGTGTTCTATCAGACAATAATCCCGCGAGTGGTCCTGGTGTCACAGCCCAAATCCAGGCTCTATTACGAGGGGATCTCCTCGAACTCTACAGACGCTTGGACTACGAGGCTCGATATACGCAATCTATAGTAGCAGAATACTTTCTCAAAAATTCAGACGATCCCATGCTGAATCGCAGATCCCTAGACATGCTACTAGGAATGCTTCGAACCGCTTGCGACGAGGTACGTGTCGTCCTGGAAAGATTGACAGAGATGCGGCAAAGCCTGGAAACGGACCCTCTTTCGCGCTTTGCAGACATTGTGCAAGAGTGCCAGGCCACACACTCCCGGATCAACTCCGCGTTCGATGCCATCAGTGGGGTGGTCATGATGCTGCACGGTAACACGTCGCTGGATAGGTCCGGGCCCAACGGCCGTGGGCCACTCGCGTCAGTTCCAATTGCTAGGCGCGACATGCAAGAAAGTAGGAGTTTGGAGAAAGCAGCTTTGGCAGAGTTAAGACTCATTGGCGACCCGAGAATCAGGAGACTCTTGAGGACGTGGTTCAACATTCTGTTATTCAATGATGATATCCGGGAAGACGATGTCGACGGGACAGACGTGGTCGATGGGCAGTCGTTAGATGATTTGAAACGAGCCAGGGATCGAGAAACAGGCGTTGCAATGGCGATCATATATCTCGATCGACTGGACCAGTTAGATGCGAACAGGGCCAGTGGGCTGGGCCCCACAGCAGAAGACTTTCATATCAATGCTGAACTGCAGGACGCGATGGCCAGGCATCAGGATGATACTGGAATTGCAGATTTATTTTCGGAACGTTTTACTTTAGAAGAACAAGATCGGCTCAGCCGGAGGCCAACTTCTGGTGGGTAGACATAGCTCCAGAGAAGAGTACAGCAAAGAATTTCTTTTTCACACACGCACTACAGAAGCATGCCAATAAGGAAAGAAAGTGTTCACTAGTTTGATTGTCGTGAAGTAACTCATCCTCAGTACAGCATAACTTGGAAGTCCAGTGAAAAGGACTCCAAGTAAATGTCTCGATGTACTCAACGTACAAAATGGCACTTTCTACGGATGAGCCACCAGGTGGCAATTCATATATACACATTCCATGCACTATGCAAAGTGCAGACACATATCAATCTGGGTGACTACTTCTCTGCAATATCAGAATCACCGTGGAGTGCGATCCATGAGGACCCAACAGGATTATATGCACCCTCATTTGTACAAGAAGAACGGTGGCCAACTTCATCGCAAAGCAGAGCCTTAGGCTCATGGTTCCATGCTTTGCTACCGAGCTTCCTGCTTTCCAAATTGAAACATATACCTGTCTAGACGAGCGAATGTATCTGGAAACATGGACACCCTTCATGCAGCCTTTGATGATGCATGATTTCTGGCCCGTTCGTGCCTAGTGCTGGGAACAGAGCACTACTGCTTGGGTTAGCGTGGGGGTATCTTGCAGTCACCGACAACGCTAACTGATTGCTATTTCGAAGAGGTAGCTTTTAAGGCCGGATTGAGACACTTAGGGGCGGTTATGAAGAGCCTCGAATTCGCTGCATTGCAACGAACCAGTCGATATTGATTGATTGAATGTACAGGATCCGTTGGGTAAGGAGGTGAAAGATTGGGCCGTTTCGCTCAGGTTGGAAGGCCAAAATGTGGAAGAAGCCGTGGCACTGGAGCTCTGCAATACCTGCCCATATTGTGCGAATGTCGTCTTGAGAGGCTGGCCTGACGCTGCCTAGCAAGGCGAGAACTTCGGAAATTACGGATGTGACACCTAAAGGTTACCTTGCCATTCTCTGTTCCTGAAGCCGACAACATCTGCACGCGCGATCACAATGAATCACCAATACGGGAACACGTCCTGCGGGGTAGACATCAATAGGTTAGGTGTCTGCCCGCCAAGCATCACGACATTGATTATACAGATGGCGATCCTCACCATTGTATAGTCTCCTTCCAATATCCCGCGCTATCTACAGGAAATTGTCACCGGTCTCTGCATCGGTATCCAGATAGCCCAGCGCCAACTCAAATGATTTGAGCTTTGATGCCGGCTCGCAAGTAAGGCGAGCGAGCACGCATGGGCCAGTGGCTGAAGGTATAAAGTACCTCCTTAGACATGTAAGGAACTTGCTCCAGGAAAGAAGCTTGAGCTATTTGACGGTAACTCAAGATGAAGTTCAGCTCCCTGTTTCTCCTCAGCGCTGTTGCTGTTGCTGCTCCCGATCTCAGCAAGCGGGAGCAGTTCTCCAAGGGACAGCCCATAGACGACAAAGGCAAAGGTGCTCCCATTCTTGGTATGTTCCCTGCTAACTCACAAATCGCGTCATGTGACTAAGGTTCTACTAGGTGGGACCAACAAACAAATCGACTTGCAAAACCCTGACAATCTCGGTGCGCAGAGTACAGACAACGGCGTAGTCCCAAACCTCAAATGGAGCTTCTCAGACTCCAAGACCAGAATTCTTGCCGGGGGTTGGGTCCGTGAACAAGTCATTACAGACTTACCAGCTAGCCATGATATCGCTGCAGCTCAGCAGCACTTGAAGAAGGGGGCGATTCGCGAGCTGCATTGGCACCGTGTGGTAAGAATGGCAACAGTCCAATGTTGTTTCGAAAGCACTTGCTGATTTATAAAGGCCGAATGGGGATTTGTATATGCCGGAAAGATCATCGTTTCTGCTGTGGACGAGAACGGCCAGTATCAGGTTGATACACTTGACGTCGGTGACATCTGGTATTTCCCCAAGGGAGCCGCGCATACTGTTCAAGGATTGGAGGATGAAAATGAATTTCTCCTGGTCTTTGACGACGGGAATTTTGACGCTGTCGGGTAAGTATGTTATCTGAATGAACAAAAGGGCTTCTGCTTACTTGCCCAGAACCACCTTTAATGTCGATGATTGGATCTCCCATACGCCCAAATCCGTCTTGGCCAAGAACTTCGGCCTTAATGAATCTGTATTCGACTCTGTCCCATCACCCAACCCTTACATCTTCAACTCCACTGTTAGCACGCGCAATGTGACGGGACCGGAGGGGGCATTGGTGGGGAACAGTTCATACGTCTACCACACATTCCAGCACCCTTCCGAGCCAGTGCCAGGGCAGGGAGGAGAACTGTGGATTATTGACTCACGGAATTTTCCCATCGCCACAACGATTGCTGCTACCTTTGTCAAGCTGGAGCCCCGGGGTCTCCGTGAGCTTCATTGGCATCCAAATGTGGGACAATCCCGAATTCCCGTGCGAGCATTCAAAGACTAACATCACACAAAGGCCGAGGAATGGCTGTATTTCCATAGCGGTAAAGCACGTGCCACGGTCTTCATCGGCAGTGCTGCGGCTCGCACATTTGACTTTTCGGCTGGGGACACTGGCGTCTTCCCAGATAATAGCGGTGAGCATTCCATATTTCGACTGCAAATATCATGCAGAATTGCTAATACAGATGGGTCAAGGTCATTATATTGAAAACACTTCAGATACAGAAGACTTGGTGTGGATTGAAATTTACAAGAGTGACCGCGTGGCCGACATTTCACTGACGCAATGGCTCGCGCTGACACCCGCGGACATCGTCGCGAGCACTCTGAAGATTCCGGTTGATGTGGCTGCTAGCTTGAAGAAGGAGAAGCAGATTCTGATCAAAGCTACTTAATTTGCTATTGTTTGCATGCGTCTGGAGATTTCAGCTTACCTCGAGCCATGGCAAACCATTTATTCTTTCACTTTCTCAGCCCTTTACGTGTCGATTTTGTTGACATATTACTCAAAGCGGATGGCATATATCATCATGATCCACCCAGCACGCATACACCACTCACCATAAGTTAACTAATAACAATTTACCTTTTTTTTGTCCAATAAAATGAGTTGAATATGCATGGGCACCTTTTATTCAAATAAAATCACGCGGTCCAGGGAGCAGTCAGACGGTGGCATGGATATGTATTCTGCTTTGACTTACTAATTCAGACAGAGCCAAGCATCACCTGTATGCTTGGACAAATTGCTTGTCCTTTTCGCTGGCTCTGGTCAATTCGCGAATTTGGATTACTCACCAGGCACTTCCTTCAAAAGAATCCTGCCTCGCAATCATGCTACTTCAGAGAAAAGTTGTTGATGTCGCATGTTCCTGTAAAACCGAATGCGGTTGCCTCGAAACGGAGGCGCCGCACAGCAAACTTGACTTCAAGAGCCAGGATTTCGCTCTCCATATCTGCGAGTCTACCCTTGAGTTCTTCCAGCTCTTCGCGGATCGCAAACTCGCGACAGTGATCCTCTAGGACGCGTTCACAGACATGGTGGGCATCGCACCTCCAACCTGTTTTCAGATGACTGTAAGCGGCCTTGGTATCAAAGAATTCCGACACAAGTTGTTCAAGGTATTCGGTCAGTTCTTCAATCTCTTCATCCATCTCCGAAACAGTTTGATGATGGGGTAGAAAAGTCTCGCGGCAATTTGTCGATGAGCCGATATGCTGGTCCAAAGACACAAGAGGAACCCAAACTTCATCCTCGACGACCGGCACTCTCTTTTCGTATGTGTGATATGAGGTGACTATTCCGCAATTTGGCTCAAAGGTTCCAGCCGCAGTACATTTCACAGTCCTCGACGTGAAATAGCAACAACCATGACCATCGGGGCAAACAAACCAGGTGGCTATCGTATTATGCTGCTTACAACACGGCTGCGGCATAGAGTAAGGATTGACCAGCTCAAGGTTCGTCTGAAGTCCCGCGTAGGCAATCGTCGGCCGAACATCGTGGGTCAAATGGTGCTCGTTGATTTTGTAACACATGTTTGCGGTTGATTTGTAGAATGGGCTTTCTGCCAGAATTGAAGAAAGAGAAGTAAAGTCGAAGAATCTTGCCGATCCACGGAATAAGATTCAAAGGTGATAGAAGTATGTTGAGATTGTTGGATGTGACGAAAAGAAAAACACGATAATAAGATTCCAGCGATGATCTGGTGTTATATGTATAGAGGGTTTTGCCATTGGGCTCATCAGGGACCTTTGTTGACTCCTGGCAGTATGTTGTCTCGGCCATTGTGTGCGTGAGATCCTTTTCGATGATCAAAGCAGATTCTGGATGGAGACAAGGACTGTACAAAGAATCCCAAGACAAGGCCATTCACCTTCTTGATTGAAATCGCCGCTCATTGTTCTGGTACTTGGCACAATTTACCATTCTGCGTCTGAACTCCGCCCGAGCCCCCATCTTTGACGTGCCACTCCTCGCTCCCAACACTATGGCATTCAGAGTTAGCTATCAAAGCATTGTGGGAAAGTCTAACTCCGTGATCTGTCTGTAGAGCTATAGCCTAGTGGATGGTTTGAGGCAAGCCGTGCGACATGATGCCACTCGTCGTGAAGTAAATAGTGCCGAGAAGCTGCTTACCCGTGATGCACATAGAATAGATCCGTAGGATCCCATTTGTTTTTAATTTCTTTCAGGCGGGGGTAGTTTTCGCCCCAGAATGCGTCCTGCCAATTTGGTTCGCCCACATCGGCCTCATTGTTGTATGCCCCTCCAGCTGGAGTGGCGTCTCTTAAAGGACCCATGATAGCGTATGTCAGATTCTCGCCAGCAAGCTTGAGCTCCTCCGAATCGGCATCCGGGTCTACAGCCTTCACAATGATGAGTTGCCCTGCTTCGGTACGAAAGGCGGGATTGACCGAGTTGATGACGCCAACTGGGTTCAGAGGTGCTTGGTGATAGCCCAAGACAATCGTTGAACGATCCACAGTCTCCTTAAAAACTCGCAGTGTGCTCTCTCGGATGGTTTCGTTGTCCCAATTCTCAGCCGGGAGCAGTCTATTAGCCGTGAGGCCTGCGTAACTGCCAATGTTTTGGTCATACGTGGCAAATGTAGCTTGGTACGCCGGGTAGAAACTATCGAAATGATTTGTTGCGGCAGCGTGTGGGATCCCCAAGTCTGAAAGAGACTGGAAAAGTGGGCCTACGAGTATTTCGTACTCTTCTGTAGTCTGATTAGTCGCAAAGAATGGTGCCATTGTGAAAATGTAGTTGCCCAAGGCGTTGATGATCGAGAAGTAAGAATACGTTTTGGCTGTGTTGTAAATGGGGATTTGGTTCCAATAAGCAGCAACTCCCTTCCAGAAAGTCTCTACGGAAACGTTATTTGAGGTTGCAAAGCTGAACGTTGATATCGTTACGCCGACCTGGGGATGTGCTTTGAGAACTGCGGAGGTGACAATGCCAAAGGTACCGCCTCCGCCGCCGCTGATTACGATCAGCTTAGTACATGGTTGTTGGCATGATGGTGTTCTTACAGGAGTGCCCAGTAGAGGTCAGCATTGAGGTCAGGACTAGCTGTAACAAAAGTCCCAGCAGCAGTGACGACTTCGAGAGCAAGTACTTGGTCTGCCCCCATACCAAACAACTGCATGAGCGGCGAGTGGCCTCCGCCTTGAATGTAGCCTCCTACTACGCCCACTGTCTACCGACCAGATAAGTAAGCAAATATAGAAATAAATCGCCAGGCCATTTCCCATCTTCACTTACCGGGCATATACCGGCAAGAGTTGTGACGCCATGTGTCTCCGCTGCTTCGTAGAGCTCAAAGCCTTGAACGCCAGCTCCAAGCTTAAAGGCAGGTCCTGTGTAGCCTCGACTATGATACTTTGAAATAAAGCGTATGTCTTTGAGATTATGTGTCCAGATGCTGAGTGCGCCATACCCGGTAGATCGACCATTGTAATCATGGCCAGTGTTTTTCACCACAAGACGTAGATTTAGAGAGCGGGCAAAGTTTACCGACAATTGGATCTGCGCAACGTTGCTGATATTGACAGAGTACAATGAGTAGCCTCCTTGTGTACAGTTCGACAGTAAGGTCGGGTCAGTTCCGGGCAGACAGGTTTTACCCTCATATATGGGCCACATCACCGACCCGGGATCGTTGTAACTGTTGGTCAATCAGCCAATGCAGTGTCTCATCGTGGTTTATCGTCCATACTGAGTGCTCTCCTCTACCCAGCCTTCCGTAACTGATGCACATAGCGATGCATCATAGTTGTGATACACCGAGTCCCTGTAGCAAGGCGACCCTATTGGGGTGATCAGAGACAATGCACCTCCTAAAAAGCTATCGAAAGCCTCCCATAAGTCCGCGGATGGCCATAAGGCGTCGCCAGGGTATGTCTTGCAGGCTTGTGCGCTTTCAGAAAGCTTTTTGTGATTGGTGCTACAGTTGCCAAACGCGAAGAGCGATGCATACTGCGCAAAATATTCGTCATCCATAAGATCTACAAGAATCGACTCCGTCAGCTGAAAAGCTTCATTGGCAAAGAGCTCGGCCCCGGCGGCCGACTCCTTGGACATATGAGTAGCACCAAGTCCGATGTGGCTGTTCAGTCGAGCGTCAGCATGAATACTGAGGAGCAATAAGACGATATGGCCGACGCCGAGCGAAACGATATTAGGGGCCATGTTGGAGTGAAGGCTGAAAGCATTTCTAGATTTCGGGCTACCACATAGCTCAAAGCATCTCTTTCTAGTGTCATTGATCAAAACTAGGTGTGCAAAGTCCCCTCAAAAGTCGTGGAAGTAGGAGGAACGTGATTTCTTTCCGCCAAGATCACTAGCACCTGCAGCACGCATTGAAAGTCCGAGTGAGCCATTAGCAGCTGCATTCTTTCGGGCACAAATTCACATTTGTGGTATTGTAATCTGCAGGCTGATGGACACGGCCGGCAGAATATGAAAGCTGCTACGGAGCACTTGAAGCGCATTTTGCCTGAATGCCCTTGGGAAAACTCTGTCGGCCAATTTCGATCGTGAACGAGCTACAACCTGCAGCTCGCATTAGAAGCCACGGAACTCCCAATTGACTAGGCCGTTCAATACTTCGCAAAAGAATCTTTAGAAACGCCATGTCTAAGCCATCAAATAAGCTCTCTACCACCTCCTGTCTACGCCATCAAAGGCGAATTGTCTGGCGTTAAAAAAAACACACAAGACTCTTCGTTATGTTTCTCAATGTTCGATGTCCTTGTCGACATGCTTCACTGCGAGAACACCTCAGGCTGCGCCATGAATCGTTTGTCTCAGCTGAACCTTGACGCAATACAACTGTAATGTATAATCTAAGATTGAACATGGAGGAAAGGTGCTTTCTGCTGCCGTTTCATGGTCTGCAATTTGGGATACGATTCGTAAAGATGACGAGACAAATACGTGACAAGCTAGCATCGGTAGCTGATAGTATGTGGAATGAGACCTAAGTATACCGTGCGGCTTGAAGTCTCAATGAGAACAATGCATTTGAGACCACTCAAGTCGGCCCACGACTACTACTGACGGAGGTCCATGATATTGAGATTGGAAGTTTTCTTCATTATTTTGAGACCCATGTTATTTATATTTGGTTGGTTTGCGGATTCCTTATTCGTCGTTTCCAAACACGTCTGGGATGAATCCGGATGACTTAGGACCGATCTAGGCGCAGATCCGGCAGACCAAAGTCTGAGCTGCTACTAAATTAAAAAGGTCCGAGTTTAAGACATCAAAGCCGTCATACCAACGGGGAGTCAATTTGGTATGACCCTATAGTAGTGACGATACGCCGTTTGCCCACCTCGTCTCTTATAAAGCACAAGTAGCCCAATCTTGAAGTCGATCTGGTACTCGAAGCTGGTGTCACAGTTCTATACATCGCTTTGAAATCCCTTCCATTGCATCTGTCGCCTCTCCAATCGTTGAAGTCGGCCAGATGCCTACGACCCTCAACACATATGAGCAGATCTACGCCCTGTCCACCGCCTCTAATGGCGCCGGGGGTCTTAATGGCACGCAAACTAAGCTCCAACAGTCGCTCCAAACCGCTTTCGCCGAGACAGTTAGTCCAGGCTCGGCATTGAGTTCATGGACGATTGAATGGGGTCCCCGGGTCTGGAAGGTCAACCCAGATGACACCACTACAGGACCTGACAATGTCTGGTTCGCTGCCGTCTGTCCCCAGCTGGCTTTCGCTGATGGCAACTTCGACACATGCGTCGTCGCCATAGCTGGCACAGCAACTGCCGGCGAGTGTCTAAATTACGACTGGAAAACTGAAGACTTCGGCGTTAATCAGATCCAGGACTTCAATGAATGGGTGGATTCTTGGACGGCCACATCTAGCTCCAAACCAAGGCCTGTCGCAACCCGCCACAAGAGTTCGTCGGCGCTCTATTGTTCTGTCGGCACCGAGACGGGTGTCTACAACATCCTCAACAATACAGCATCAACTGGATATCCGGGTAGTGATGCAACCATTGTCGAGTTCCTCCAGAGCCTTACGTCCAACTACAGAATCATTTTCACCGGCCACAGCCTTGGCGGTGCCTTGTCACCAACTCTTGCACTCGGCCTCAGTCTTGTCAAGTCTCGGTTATTGCCTAACAATCCTGAAATATTAACATTTCCAACCGCAGGTGCTAGCCCCGGTAATGCCAAATTCGCCGAGACTTATAACCATGCATTCAAGCCCAGGCTCGATGAGGGCGGCTACCAGGTATTCAACGGCGACTTGTTCAACACCTACGACATTGTCCCACAGACCTGGTGCACTAACAAGTCCATCTCTCCCGACCGTAATATCCACAACATCCAGTCCATTTATGGCACACTCCCAGTAATATTCGGTGCTGAGGTTGCTTTTGCCATTAGCTTAGGTGTCGAGAGAGCCGAGGCTTCAGAGATTACCTATGAGCCCATCCAGGGCCGCATTTTCACCGGCCCTCGCCCTACCTCCGTGCCCCAGAATAAAACTCAGCTCGTGATTGAGGCTATTAAGCAGCACACAACTGCCTACTACGACTATGTCGACCCGGCTGGGACCATTACGAACATCCACCGCAGTATCTACGCCCACGCATCTAAGCAAGAAGGTATCAACAAGCAGACTGTGGACCAAGTGGCGAACGCGTTCCCGGTGCTGCGCAAACTCAGGTCGGATGAGAGAGGTGCGGACCATAATGGCAGCGCTTTGTATCCTTATGACGAAATTTTCGGGCCAAAATGATTGTGTTGGACCTTGAGGTTACCCATAACGACTTGACTTTACAACCGCCTAAGACCAACAAACAATCAAGATAATCATTGATCCAGGGTCACAGGGTATGGTTTAGGCTTCATCAATATGATACATCTTTCCTCGCCTTGGCATGCCGCGTACTGTATCTGCACAAATGACCAGGGAAAGGTGCACAAATTAGTGGGATCCTTTCATAGGGGGACTTAAAGGGATGATGAACCTGTTTGGTGGGCCCGCCTTTCGTTATTAAAGAAGCTTTCCTCTACCTTCTTCCGTGGTACATGTAGAAGGATAAGGAGACGGTGCTCTGCAGTAGCTTAGTACCATTGGCCCACGTGCACGCTTCTCTGAACCTAAAATTCCATGCGTCGCTCACTCCATTTATACCGGAACATCCCCCCCCCCCCTCTTTTTTTTCGGGTTCAATGATTTTCTTTCTCTAATCCGCAAAAGGAGTAGATCTGAGGAGTTAAGCTTCCTCGCTTGGTGACTTCGGAACAATGCGACGTGCCCAGGCACATCGCATGCAGACAATTCATATACAACACAGTGAATGGGTCGAACACCATCTTAGTCAAATGATCGCGGCGACTGTTTCTTGAGTGTGCTTTCTGCCTTCATAGACACCGTGGTATCTCATTCGCTTGACAGTGTCATCACTCGTGGTAGTGGGTCTCGTTGCGCCCGAATTTCAGGAGCTGCATATGTGCTTTGAAGACCACTCCATTATGTACTTGGATACATGAACTGCAAGATAAGTTCGCGCATTTCCCGTTCTTAACTCGGCTCCGGGACTGAAGGTGTAGTGATGATTGTCAGCCTTTAATTTTGTGCTGCTTTGAAACAGCCAAGCCAGTACTTGCTGATCTACGTATGTGGTTGTGCCTTTCTCATGTAAATGTTGAGAGACGATGACATATTCTATGAAGATGGCGCCACGAGGGATCGCTGTCCTATGATTTTAATTTTCAAGGGCAAGATTCGTGTGTGTTGATCTTTCAGCTTGGTATCCACTGCCGCATGGCATGAGGCCGAAGGTTGATGACGATCGCGGCAATCCCGACCTGTCAGACTGCGCGTCCCGACCGTTGAGTTCTCGGCTAAGCTTTGGTATCCACTTCTCTCCTATGAACGCTGATCGGGCCATTTTAATCTTCCGTCTAGATAGTGTGCACCAGCTATGCGGGCTGATGAGTTTTGAGAATCAAAGTTCCGACTTCATCCATCGCTTGCTAGATTTGTACCAAGATCGGCATCGGGAGTACCGGGTCCACCACAGTCATTTGCACCCACCCTACACACTACCACTGGAAGGCTCTTCAAGGTGTGAGGACATTGGAATCTTCAGATCGTCGCCCGAATAGGGGAATTCGACATGGTTGCAAAGATCCACGAAGCTCAGGACGATGACAGCTGGGTCCAGCGACCTCAAGTTGCCGCGCGTGTGAACTCCACAGGTTCTACGAGTCCACCTCGACGTCGACGAGCCGGTGTTACCGCCGTGTTGATTTCCCATGGAGGACGAACAATACAAATAGAAGCTCTCGCCCATCGACCTCTCTAACTTTCCAACCAGCAGCATCACCGCAGTCCTCACACTCATTTACCAACCCAACTTAGCCACTCTTTTGCTAAAGACTACAGTCTTCCACAACTCAAATTACTCTCAGTAATATATCATCACCCTCCTACAATCAAAATGAAGACCTCTTTCGTCGCTCTCCTCACCATGGCCGCCAGCGCCTTCGCCAGCCCCGTCAACGTTCAGCGTGACACCGCTGTGCAGACCATCACTTTCGTGACTCTCACCGAGAGCGTCCGCACCTACACCGCCCAAATCAGTAAGGCTCTTCCTTCCCCACAATACTCCGAAGATCTAGAATAGCTTAACTGACAACGTATCCCTCAACTATAGACAAGACCCTGGAGACTGTTCCTGAGAACCCCACCGTCGCGGTTCAGACCAACGTCATCACCACCCTGACTCCCCAGATCGAGGGCATCACCGACCTCCTGGTCAAGGCCACCAAGGCCGCCACCAGCGAGGACTTCCTCACTGGCGTCACTGGCGACACCCTGTCCGCTGTTCTCTCCCTGGTCAACGAGATTGTCTACACCATCAAGGCTGTCATCTCCAAGCTCGGTCTTGGTAAGTTCTCACTGCATGACAAGCACTCCCACTTGAACACTGCTAACCCGCCTCTAGACGGTGTCCTTGCCCTCGTCCAGCCCCTGATCCTTGCTCTCGGTGGTCTTGTCCGCTCCCTGAACCTTGTCGTCGATGGTCTGCTTGTCATTGTCCAGGGCATCCTGAACACTGTCCTGAGCACTGTTGCCAACCTCCTGACCACCCTTCTCTAAGTGCACAATAACAAAAGGGTAGCGAGGGCGTAGTGGAAAATTGAGCGAGTTGAAGTAGGGGGATGTTTGATACCTTCTTTATTACAATAACCCGCGGGACCTCAAAGTTCCACGGGCGTGTAATTATTAATGCAAAAATTACTGAGTTGTCAGCCATTGCTTTCTCCCAACGTATGATTACAGCTGTTTCGTACACGGTATTATGCCAAATGCGCAAAGAAAGAGAATTAAGCCCAGCCGTGACAAAAGTTATCCTTCACTGCACCTTCCCAACACCAGAAGCCTCCGCGACGTCTCGCCTACCCATGGAGAATGGGCTCTGGAAGCTAACGTACTTGACCAGTCTACTGACTTCCCTCCCCCGGTGGCCTTCGCACTCCCTGCAGCCCATCCTCGCCATCTCCAGCCCGACGACGCCGTCCATGTTGCCCTTCATGCCATTAGCAGTGGCACCGAGACCGGTCCAGCTGAGCCTCTTGGTCCTCCTCTCGGAACTGTTGGAGTTGTTCTGGTTTGCCATGGCAGCGAACTCGCGCTTCTCAGCCGTGTCGCGGTCGATGGTCATCATACAGTCCAGAATGCTGCTGCACGGCCTGGAGGCCATGTTGCCAGACGTGTCGTGTTGTTGAGGGAATAGGCAGGACATGTAATCCATCATGGACATCATCGGGCGCGATGGCATCTTCCTGGTGGCCATTTCTCCACCGTGGTGCGCGGCACCGGGGCAATGCATCAGAAACACACCGCCGCAGAAGCGCCCCTCGAGGTCCTCACGGACGCTGCGCAGGACCCCCATTTTGGCGAGCGGGTCGTTGGCAAATGCGAAATGCTCAATGTGGGGCTCGCGGGTCTCTGCCACGCCGGCGGCATGCATCTGCTGCTGTCCGGCCAGCTTCTTGGACTCCGCTACAGCGGAGGCGGCGGTGCCGCCGAGCGGGGTGACGAACTCGGTCGCTGCGGCGCCGAACGTGTAGATCTCCAGCTTCGACATCTTGTCGATGGAGATGTCGGCGTATAGCTGGCGGAGGACCTGCGAGGCACAGACGGCGCCGCTATTGTGGGCGAGGACCACTGTCCTCGACACGCCGCGGTCGAGCAGAGAGGCGCGAATTTGTGCGTACATGGAGTTAGTCATGGGTGAAGGCATCATGGTGCCCAGAGAGCGCTGCAGGAGTAAAGCGATGAAGTCTAATGGCAGACCGTACGTGGGCGCGCAAATGCTCATGATGGTCCTGTTGAAGAGTTTGGACAGCATTGGCAATGTTGAGTGAGCCATGGTCCGGGAGCTATTTTCATACAATGTGAGCGGTGATCTTCGAACGCTTTTTGGACGAGTCTCACCTCATTCCCATGCCCCCAACAAAGAACCAACGCTCATCCTCCAAGTCCTGGCCCATCATCCAATCCCCAGCCACAGTCGACCGAATCATGTGGCCGCCGGATCGGCGGCCGTTCAGCATCCAGACCATACCCATAATCACAGACATGCAGCAACCCATCCAGGCTGCGAACAATACACCGGGAAGGCATGCCCAGAGCGGAATAGTCCAGGTCAGGACACATATCTCAACCATGGCAAGACAAATGTGCTGGGCCATCTCGACCATTTCCATCCTGGACATTGAGCTCCATCGATGAGGCGCGGCGGCCCGGAGCATATCTGGGAGCAAAGCGAAAGCGTGGGACATGTCACTACGCATCCGCTCCATGGCCGAGCGCCGCGGATTGGGAAGCGTGCCACATGCTCCATCGATAAGAGAAGGAATGAAAGTGACAGCAAGAGGCATCTGCCCCGGACCTAAGTTGTGCACGCCATTGGTGAGCTTAGAATAACCACTCCGAGGTGAGGCATTCGGAGAGTCGAGGGGTGAAATCCAGGGCATTGCTTGGACCGACGAAAACGACGACGACGAACTGAGAACGAGTGACTCGGGTTAGTTAGAGCAGATCAAACCTGGTAGTTGAGCGCAACCCTTGACAGGAGAAGGTCGCGGGTGACCATCGGTTCGTGTGACGATGAGGCGTTCAATTTATGGTCCCCCTGGACACTGTTTTCGCTGTTCCTGGCATTCCAGTCAAAATCCAAGTTTGTTTCCCGACATTCCTCGACCGCCACTTTCCGTGGGGTTTTTTTGGCTGGGTGATTATCTCAACCGTATCGGTCGTACCATTGATTGGTCTTGTCTCACAGTCTCATGGTCTTTAAGAATTCTATATAATTGACTAGATCATAAAGAATACCCACACCTTTCATTTCCGCGGATTTTCCAATCAAGGGAAGCCTTATCAGGTAGACCGAGGCACAACGGGCCATTCGTTTGTTTCGGGCAAGTTCATTTGCTCTCCTTGACCGGATCCGAGTGCGGTGGCAAGCCAGCCCACATGCAGGAACTGGAAGGAATGGAGCTGCAACGTGTTTCCTCCTAAGCAGCGAACAACTCCTATGGTTTTATCAATTCCCAACAACGTATCGCAACCTCAGCTGACTCAAAGCATCTTAGATAGATTGGAAGACATGGATGGATGATACTATGCCATCGATACTAATCATGACAGAGGACAGTAATATGTAGCTCGTTAGAACTTGATCGAGTGCGAAACTGATTTCAGACTCATCGTCTACTCAAATTTGGCTTCTATGATAATTTTCATGATGCGCACTTAGCCATGTATTGATATATTGGACTCCGGACCACGTTCTAAGTTTCTGTCCTTGATTTGTGGGAAATGCTGACTGGCACGTTGCGCCCATTGCAAGGCAAGAGAGAAGTATAAATTCCCTTTCAACGACATGGCCATTTGTCCAATACTTCTATCGTAAATTCTTTATTATCCAATTGCAGAATTTGTCGTTTGTTGGGTTGGGAAAACTGCCCAAGGATCACTGGCCTCTGTGCGTGTTTAATAGCTAGGAAGCTTTGATTATGCTCACTCGCACACGGAATTGAATGAGCAATGGATATCACCATATGGTGTAAATAGACGTATGGACAAGTGCTTTAAACATGAAAATTGAGGTTGACTTGGGGTAAATCAGTTGTACCAGGTTCGAGCCTAGCTCTCTGGACCGACAGTATGGCGATTACGTGTCTGCAGCGATTATCTTTAGGGTATCAGAGGCTTTGCGCATTCAGAAGCACAAACGGTAAATTTAGGTATGCTCGTTCGACAGGTGACTGATGTGTTCGGCCTCAGCATGTAGTGCATGCAGGTGTCCGATCGTCTAGGTGGCCTACAGCCCCTTCACATGGGTCGCACATGAAGGTCACTCACCAGCTAATCAGCAGAGTCCAGCTGTCGTCTGTCACATGTGATTGATATCTTCATTAAGACATACAGACGTGGGACTTAATTTAGATCTGCACCTGTTTACCCTTTCACGCCTTTCTTCTGTGAGACATTCTCTCGTGATCGACCGATATGACAGCGCACTAGTAGCCTGGCCACACCTGGACTGGCTGGATTGGCAGAGGGTTGCAGGGAAGACTCAAGGAGCTTGCCACTTTCAAGATCACTGGATTGGGTGCTCTGCCTCGGTGGTAGGTGACCCGATGAGATGGGCCTGGCGGACGCGTCGATGCATGGTCGTCACGTGCTGGCGGCCATGCTTCTTCTAGAGGAGGCATAACATCCCACGATGCACGACACTATGACAACCTGCAGCAAGGGCACGCAGACAGAGGGAGGGGGTTGCAGAGTCTGAAACTTAGGCCCAGTGAGTCATGAGAATGCAGGATAAATTCGGCGACAGATGTTGCATGTGAGGGCGTAGCAGCGAGATCCTAGCCTCGGGTTTGCAGGTCACCCCATGTCACGGCAGATCGCCTCGAAGCGTGTGGGTTTTCCCGGGGCTGAGTGAGTTTGCGCAACAGGGGAATCCCTAAAATGGTGATTCCGAGAAACGGGAATCTGGATTGAAAGTACTGTATCTACGATGGACCGGTACAGGACTGTGTATGCACCGACCCCTCTTCTTTCCGAAATCGCCCTCAAGAAGAAGACACGTGAGACGAAGTCGCAGGCGTCTGAAAACACCACGATCTCAGGCAGACCTGCCAAGACGCGTGCTCGCGAATGGGACATCGTGACTCCCAATAGTCATGCACATCATTGCCCGAGAGACATTAGAGGCCTAGTTTGGTCTTAACTGAGATAGGCTACCAATCCTGGCGCTTGCTAGGCGGCAGTAGTAAGCGAGCGATGGCGTGGGTGTGAAGCAGAGTCGGGAGGGTGGTGGGTGGGTGGGGGACCTAAGAGAAGGGTCCAGCCAGCGAGCCAACAAGCACAGTTCGAAAGGTGTTTGTGTTCCTCAGCTGGCCCTCTGGCTGGCTGGCCGGCTCAGGACTCTGAAGTGGGGGGTGGCGACGAGTTTCAGGGACGGGACGCGATAGCCGCTGATTGGAACCAGCGCCTGTCAGCTCTCGACGCCATGGCAGCTTTCGAATGTAACCGTAACACACCTTGACACAACAGACTTCGCGCAGCTACGACGACATCTGGGGGCACACAGGCATGTGAAAGTCCATTCTCGGGAATAGGAGCACGATGAGACACACAGCAACATCGCTTCTCTTCCCCTCCTCCGGTCTTGTGCCGAAAGACACATGATCCGGGCTGTAGCCACCAGCTTGGGATGAATGCCCGTCTTGGAGACAGTCAACTGGCCATCTGGCCTAGCATTAGACCTTCATGTGAAATACGAGTCCCCATAGCACCGTTCAGAGCGCAAGAGAGAGGCATTAAACGCCCTTCCCAACTCGAAACATCGCCCACGCGTCAGTCTTCTTCGGCGATATAACAGTTCCGTATCCATCCCACATCTCTGCGTGCTGCACCCATATGCGGACCATCCGATCTCTTTGCCTTTAGCCGGCCTGCCAACCCGAGTTCCCGCCGCCGTCCGCAGGCCCGGCGCACTCTCTAGCCTCGCTAGCTTTGAGACGGCTATGCTTGGTTGCATGATCAACGTCGAACATATGAACTGTTTCTAACCCTTGGGAACATCAGCGCCATCCGCGCCAACGCCGGTGCAACATTATAATATTCTAGTGATGTCGTCCCATGATTAGACGGCATCGTAACGGCCACTCCCGAGGAGAACGACACGGCTTCATCGTGCCGGCAACTGCTGGTAACGCAGCACAAATATCTGTCTGGACACCGTTTTCTGGCGTGCTTCTGGATCCCTCGACATCCCGAACAAGCACTAGACTACTGCGCACACTTCACGGCATCACCGCCTCTAACCCACTACGGGCGGGCAGTCGTCGTCCCTGTCCTCTGTTCGATGACGAAGAGGTACCCGACTGGGACTTCATTCGACCCTGGGTCTGCCAAAGCTGGAGAAACCTTGCTCGTTAGCAGTCGGCTGTATCGTCGCGGTATCGAGCTCCAGAATTCTGTCCCCATCGGCCACGAGCTGCAGGGGAAGTAATCCACCATCTCCAGCTCCTCCTCCACAATAGAAGGGCGCCAGAATCTTTGGAAGCTATTGGGAACAACCTTGTCCGGCCCGGTCCCACCCTCAGTTCAGGCTCCCTCACCCACGCAACCAAGACCAAGACCCGTCTCTTCGTGCTGCAGACCCTGCAGTCCTGCTGCTGCTGCCACACAGTTTCGAGAGTCAACGAACCAGTCTAACTCTGAACTAGTCACCTGCCACATTCTCCCCAGACGTCGTCTCATTGAGGGCCTTCAAGCAGCAGGTCAAGCTGGCCTAGTTTGGTTCGGTTCCTTCATCCTATATTACCTGGGGTATTTACTTCCCCTGCTTTTGAATCTCCATCTACATTCACTATTCACTATCACGATCTCGATTTCCGAGCTGCGTTGGCGATCCCACGTTGGCGGTCGTCTTTTGTCCGGTGTTGTCCTTGACCGCTCTCTTGAAATCCCAGCCTGCACGCTCATCCTGCATTTTGTGGACCGCGGCGTGGGGTCGACCGGGGCCAGGGGTCACGCTCATGACTTCTGAATCACCGCAACCACCAAAGGAGACATCGTGTGCTTTCGACTGTTGGCCTACCGTTGACCGCCATAAGTCTGTATGAGATCCATCGATCGTGTTGGCCTCCTGCTTTGTCCAACACGAAGAAGCTGGACTATCTTGAGCTAGAACAGATCGCCCATCCACGTCACGCTGCTCCCCAGGCCACATTCAGTCGACGGTGACGTTGACAACCGGTCTCTGGGTTGGCTTTGGGTCAGATCTCGCCTCCAAAACTTTGTCGCTTCCCGTCGACCTGGTCCTGGCCTTACCAGCTGCTCGCCCACGGCGGTAACGGAGCTCTGTGTCAACGGTTCCACAAGTCGGCAAGGCGGTGTTGATCCCCTAGTCCGTATGGGGCCAGCCTGAATCTGCACAAATCCCAGCCTGCATATTATTTTTGAACCGCACGCGCCTTGTGCCGCTGCCAACTGGTCTGCTGGCTGCCAGCAGGTCCCGTCTCCAGCATCCGGCCGAATCCTAAGCGCCAATAGAGGGCCTGGCGCTCTGCTTCAACGCTTTCCAACACTCCGCTCTGATACGTTGGCACGACTGACACAGTCCACGCAGCCCACCGATCGCCGGGTCGGTTCTGCAGCAACAAAGGTTCTAGAAGCCGGGCGGCACAGAAGCAGTGTGCTGCCCCTGGCGAACAGCTCATAAAGCTCACGACCCGCACAAGTGCGAGGGGCTCCATACTGCTCGTCGCTTGCCAGTTCCCCGGCGCCATTTTTCTCGATTCGACTGCGCTCGGGGCCCGGTCTTCCCAAAAAGCTTCGGTTGACCGCAACTCGTCAACACAGTGACGAAATTTCTTGTGTACAGACCAAGCTCCATCTTAGCCCAGGGGCCAGGGAATGAACGACAGCTAGCCGAAGTGACTTCTTTGTTGCGGAGAATATTGCGCGGGTCCGCATGAACAGAGCCAAACTCATAAACAACAGCGTTTTCCTCGCATCAAATCGCCCAACAAATTCGCCTCACCTCCGAGTCAAGCTTGTCAGGAACGAGTAAACACTTGCAGCGTTGTGGAGAAAGAAGGAAAAAAATCCAACGGGGTTTCCAACAGCAACCAAGCACACGCCTTTCACAACCCATGCTCCGAAGCTTACCGTCACCCATTCACCTCAGCAAATATGTCCCAGTCTCCCGTGCCTCGCTCTCACTCGAGAGCTAGCTTCTACTCCACAACCACATACCACTCGTTCCAGGATGTTGAGCTTTATGAGCCAGGCTGCACGCCAGATGAGAAGGGAATGTCCACGTCGATGGTCCCGCGGTCTGTAGAAGCGTCCACACCTGTTGTCAGAAGACAAAGAACATCAAGGAGAGACGACTTCGACAAGAACCCGGCCTCCTTCCAAATGGTCCGCCAGGACTCGGGCTACGAGTCGAGCACACCCACTCGCAACTCACAGTCATCAAAACGTCACCGACACACATCCCGGACCAAGTCCTCGTCATCACCACCCCCGACAGACTCACAGCCCCGGACCTCGATGTCACAAAAGAGGCCCGCCCTCCGGCGCTCTCGGCCGATATCAAACATGCCCCGGTCCAGCATCACAGTCTCGCGCTCGCCACCTCGGAGCCACCCACAACAACAACCCCAACACAACGACCCATACTCATACTTCCAATTCCCTTCTCCTGAGCAACTGGACCAACCAGAAGAACAAACACAAGACCAGAGCACGGACATCGCACCAGTCAGCCTCCACCTCAACACCCTCAACACCGAGCCCCAATCAGAAAAACCATCATCCTCCTACTCCTCAGCACCACAAGCAGCACTAGCACACCCCGAACCACTCTCCCCGCTGCCGCCGCAGACGACACACTACTGGACCTCGGACCGCACACGGCGGCTCGAGTACGCGGCCATCGACGCGGCGTCGCGCGGCGTGCGGGGCTGGATCATGCGCAACTGCGTGCCCGAGTGCTTCGTGCCCAAGGAGCGGCGCCGCGTCTGCTTCGACGACGACACCGGCTCCGTCAGGCGCTACCGCCTCGACCTCGAGATTGAGTGCCCTGAGGATAGCGTGCCGCCCAGCCCCGTCGGCGAGAAGCCGCGCGGCTTCCGGGCTCGTGGCGGCGGCAGGGGCCTGTGGGCCAAGCTCAGGGGCAAGGCTTAGTCGAGGCCGGGCTCTTTGTCCTCCGTGTCGGCAGACTTCCGGGATCTTTTGGGTTGGTCCTATGCGGCTTTGGCAGCTTGAATGCCTGCCGCCGCCGCGATTTACCTCGATATCCCGTACTTCCCGGTTCTAATCCCTCTGACCAGGAGGGACATCATCAGCGAGGCGATCTTGAAGACGCTTTCTGCTTAATTGTTTTACTGTTAATTTGACTTAATGTTTTTATCCGGGATGAAGAAGCGAGCAAGACTGTTCTTTTTACCTTGAAGAAACGGAAGACGAGGGAATGAGAGAAGAACGCATTTAAGCAGCATTTGTGGCACCATTTACATTGGCGTTCTATACCCACCAGAAGTTTGTGGAGGAAATATTTTGTCGATTATTGAGGAATATCAAGGGATACATACACCATCATCATCGTCAATATCATCAACAGAATGACCCTGGTCTGACACATGAGACGGACGTGGCACCTGTCGTGCTATCAGGGTACATATCTAGCCCGAGAGGGAGTAGAAAGCAGACAACAGTCTGAAAATCATAAAAACATTCAAATAATGCGTGCCTCGAAAATGTTTTGTGAACCTCATTCCTATCGCTGCTCCTAGTTTCCTAAATTTGAACAAGTAGCCCCTCGTTGGCGACCCGTCTGGGTGAGTGAGGCATTTATAGATTCAATTTAAGATTCTGAAAGTAGAGATTGCTCATTAGCTTCTGGCTCATCCGTCATCTGCATAATTGAATTCCACTGCTGTGGTTGGCATGTAGACGCGGTCGCCAGCGAGGTTCCGGAGTGGAGATTCCCGAGGCGGAGGAAGCTGAAGTAGGAGAGACCATAGATGCAGACATCCCCGGCAAATTTGATTTACTGGTGGTCATGTCTGCATGCATCTATGATTCAGCCAAATTGTATAGAAACGACAAATTTTGGTCTAAGTTGAGCACTAAGGACTCGTGGCATTTTCTCGTCATTGTTTTGTTCACAAATTTGGCACGTTGAATGGCGAATGCATGATTCTTGATTCAAATCCAAGTTCTTTCATCATTCAACTGACTCTGTACCAGTGTTAGTTCTCCAATAAAGAAAAGAGACCATGCCGTCTAAAGACCTATATGAGCAAGATAGCTAAAAGTGCTGAGCCCCATCAGCAGCCTGAGCTGACCATCTTCAGCCCGAAATAGAATTCTCAAGCTGTTCCTCACCATCTGTGACGATTTTACTTTCCCATACTCCAATAGGGTTCCTTAACTTCGTAACTTGGCTGGCGCAGCACTTGGCTTTCATGATCATATGAAGCTACCGCCACGCCATTGGGAAATGGTCGAGATGGCTCCAGCTCCATCGACGCGGCCAGAAGTGCGAGTTCTTCCTCAATGTCCTCTGGCAAGCAATCATCGACATCGCTAGGTGTATCCGTTGTGATACTATCTGACATACGATAGGATCCGGTATGGCATGATCTTGCCCAGGCTATGATATGCCTATGATTCTCGGGTATTTCGTGGCCGTCTCTAAAATTCGTGTCATAATATGCTCCAGTAGAGGGTACCTCGCCAGAACAGGAGGGCGCTTCCTCAGGCATTTCAGGCCTTGATTGCATCTGTAACCACTGGTCCGAAGGTGGCTTGTAAGGAGGCGGCGGGGTGCGGCTGAGCTGTTCCCTTGTTTCCTGGGGCATTCCTGTCGACGCGATCTGCTGCTGTGAGCTGGCAGCATGCCGACTGTTGTGCGCCTTAGACTTCTTCCGACGAGCCCTGTGTCTATGATCACTTGTTCCCTTTTGAGTGTTGAGAGGAGCAGGCTGCTAAGAACACCTGTCAATAGACGTAGCTTCTATTGCTTGATGAGAAGTTACGACATACCTGAATGGATCCGTTATCAGGTCGTCTCAGTGTAGACATTCTTTCCGTGGTTATGAATTCAGTCAAGTAGCGAAGTTGTCAAGAGATTCGTTGCTTGTTATCAATTTAAAAACTTCTCCAGGAAAATGACCACTTATTTATGCTTTTCCAAGACACCCATCACTGCGACCTGTGATTGACCGTCAATAAGCAAGCCCAGAAGAATGTGGACTCACAGGGCTGCGCTTCTTTAAGATCGGCTTATCTGGACATTGTCACGGGTATGAACGCACTCTGGCGCTTCTTGCGATCTTATTAAGGAGGCTTGCAATCATTTTCTTCAGTGTGTCATTACTACCTTCATTCTATTTGTCTCTAGAGACCTGCCCCATTCAATACAACTCCGCGTCTCCAGTGTACGGCCCAAGTCCATGTTGTCTCCTTGCACCAAATCTCCATGAAAGGATGCTTGATGACTTGAGAAGCATATGAGGAAGCTGAAACTGGGCATAAGTACATACTTTGGGGTCTTGGCTGGCCATAATAACGTGTTACAGTTCGAACAGCTGGAGGCACCCAGCGCCACCAGTAGCTGTGATAGATTTACGTCTGGGTTACACAAGCTAAAACCACTCGTTTGAGTCCAATAATCTGGTTTACAGGCGTGTTGTGGGACGTTCAACACGCGCATGCCCTCCTCATGCTTGTAAAAGAATTCGCAAGGTATCTGTGACGGCGCTGCGGGCAGGCTCAGTGACTGCAGGTGGGAGCGTCATGACCAGTTCCGTTGCAGATTCCGAGAAGGGACCATCCAACAGTGTACCCGACTCAGAATACTGCTGCTCGATAGGTTCTTTCAAAGAGTCTCTCGCTTCTGATTTCTTTCGGAGTTCCAAATTCTTGCGGTATTGCCGTTTCTTTTCCTTCCTGGCGGCATTATCCTCCTTGCGTGTCCCGGGCTCGTTGCCTTCGTTGATGTCCTCGTCTCACAGATGTCCCACCCCGAACATCGCTGCCAGGGAAGAGTTCTTCTCTGATGAAAGTTCTGTCGTCATCAAAATGCAATCTTTCATCGCACCAATGAGAGGAAGGGTAGTGAATGTGAGGTACAGGCTCTCGGCAGATTTGACAGTTTCCGGTGTGCACTATTCGTCTTAACTAGTGCAAATATCTGCATTCTTTGATGAAATAACCCTTTCAGCACCGGAAATATCACGGGTTGATCTGACACCTGTCACGGGGGAGGGTCGGTAATAGCAAGACCGAAAGATATCAAGCCATATCGAGGATGTTCCGATTGGCGAAATCGAGAGGACAGCATAGTATAATGAGTGATTGACTTCGTCATGATCAACAAGGACATTGCACATTCCAAGATAGCGGAGACGAATCGAGAACCCCCGCATGGTGCAAGAGGAACAAGTTTGATAACTTATATATTAATACCTTGAAAGTCACGGTATATGACCAAGTCTTGGCGTCGGTAGCAATTGCAACAGGGAAAAGGTCGTGCCAGATTAGGATGGGGGTGCCATGCCGGTCTTTTGCCAAGTCTGCGGACCCATAGAGACTTACATTGGACAGGCGATAGGGACAAGAGGGAAACGCATTTCTACCGGTACCGGGATTATAAAGTGCAAATCCTCTGATTAACCTTACACACATCAAGTTATTAAAGGCCGAGAATAGCCTGAAATTGGACAAGAGGTTGCTGGAGTCCTCCCGTTTCTTATATACCTACCTACCTCAGGCTTGGGGGAACAGATAGCCTCAGAGTTTCTATACGATGTGAACCACTCAACCCTCAATCATCTAAGAAAACCATACACTAGGAAGCAAAGGCCGCCCCGAAAATGATGCATCTCGGACTTTCTGTCACCTACGCTCTGGCATTGGTAACGGGTGCTTTGGCCGTCCCATCGCAACAGCTGGACACTCGCCAGCAGCCATTCACGTCGACAGCCATCACCGACCATTCCGAGCCATGGGCGTTCGCCTTCCTGCCCGACAATCGCATCCTCGTCAACGAAAGGCGAGGCAACATGCGTCTCGTCGACCCGGCGACCAAGGCCAAAGGCACCATCACCGGTGTGCCCGCCGTAGCCTACGCCGGCCAAGGCGGTCTCCACGACGTCGCCTTGCACCCCCAATACGCTAACAACAGTATTGTGTATATAAGCTATGCCGAGGGCGACTATAGCACGGCGGGGGGCGCAGTCGCGCGAGCCAAGCTGACGCTGGACGCCAACGGCGGCGGCGCGCTGTCCGGCCTCGAGGTCATCTGGCGCCACTCACAGAAGGCCTCGGGCGGACTCCAGTTCGCCTGTCGCCTGCTCTTCGGCCCCGATGGCGCGCTGTGGGTCGCGTCCGGCGAGATTAACCAGATGACCCCGGCCCAGTCCATGACCGCCAACCTCGGCAAGATGATCAAGCTGTACGACAACGGCACCGCCTTCGCGGGCAACCCATTCGCCAGCCAAGGCGCCGTCCAGTCGCAGATCTGGTCGCTGGGCCACCGCAACCCGCTGGGCATCGACTGGGACGCCCAGGGGCGTCTCTGGGAGGTCGAGATGGGGCCCATGGGTGGCGACGAGCTCAACCTGATCACGTCGGGCGCCAATTACGGCTGGCCGCTCGTGTCCGAGGGCACCCATTACAACGGCACGCAGATCCCCAAGCACAGCACGCGCCCCGATATTGCCGCACCCAAGGCCTTCTGGGTCCCTGTCATCTCCCCAGCCGGCATGATCATCTACAAGGGCGACCTGTTTTCCAGCTGGAAGGGCAATGCCCTCATCACCGGTCTCAGCGCACAAGGAATTGTGCGGGTGACCATCACTGGTGACACGGCGAAGGAGGCTCAGCGCATCTCAATGGGTAAGCGCATGCGCGGTATCCGAGAGGACAAGGATGGCGCCATCTGGGTGATCGAGGATGGTACTAGTGGCCGGCTCTTGAAGCTTACCCCGAACTAAACTTGCATTACCGAGAGCCTTGGGAGGTTTGGGACCACATGTACATGAGGTAGATTACACTGTCGATTTTATGAGTTATACAATCCGCGCATTTTACCCTGCAAGCTGTCGGTAGATGGAAACTCATCCTCCTTATGAAGCTTGCAAACTGTTCCAAGTGCCATAGTTTCAGCAAAATGCTTCATCACTTGCATATCCTGGGGATCAAAAGCTCTGTATCTCCTCACATATTTGAAACCTTTTAGTTATTAGACTCCGCTAAGTTACCGTCCACTCACCGCACTTCAAGGTCCTGGGTGTGTTTTACCTCGCTTTTCGGCTTAAGCTTCTTACAATTTATATAAATCGAATCAGTAACCCAACGGATCCCCCGGAAACCCTTTTAGAACTGGGCCTTGTTCTGGGAGTGAACTCTTGCGCCAATCTCCAGCCACTGGATCACTGTGCGTGTTCAACGTCAAGACAGCCACCAGCGATATAAGTAATCCGATTAATTCTTAGCTGTATACTTCCCAAGAAAAATATCTTCAATTAATATCTATCATAAATTTTATAGTACTACTGCTGAGTTTGAAAACTAAGTTTAGAAGATGAAGCTTTAGCTTAGAGAATAGAAACGATATTTTTATTCTATTAGTTGTGAGGGTGTGGGGCTGAATGCCAGGGCGCGGTCTTAAGAGCATGAAGTGCCATCATATCAGCCATGGTCGTCAGTGCATGGCACATCTTGTGGATGAGACAGGCCAACGGCTTAAAAGCTGGCGCGTTCAAGGCTACATTCAACATTGAGCTGGATTCGATGGTCCATTCTCGTACAGAAAGCAGATTCCCCTCAAGGCTTGCTTCAGCAGAGCCAAAACAGCTATGCTTCGGCGACTGGAGGGCTGACACCCCCACCTCAATTCCGCACTTGACTCTATTCTCGCGAAGGAATCTTGGCATTCTTGGGTGTTCCGCGTCGTGTGTAGTATCAAGGGATTGCTGACGCCAAGTTGACCGGTAAGTTCCTAGTCGCCCACTGGTGTTGAACTTTATTACATAACTAATATCCGCGATTCAAACCAATGTTGCATTGCATGTGTTCATTCTAGGCGGTGATCCTCGTGTTCAGCCGAGTGGCTTTTCAATGCATGGACAGGCAGGCAGAAAAGTTCCCAAGGCACCGGAACCCAACAAAGGGATATAGAATCACATACAATGACAACCTCAATCTACAGGGCTACAAAACATTCAGACGGGAACCTAGGCATCTCATTCTATCTAGCAGAAAACACGAACTGCTATCAACATCTGTACATGCACTGCCTATGCACATGATAAACGCAAGCCTTAATCATGACAACTCAGCGAAACTTCACAGGGCTCATCTGTCGCTCATTCTGTGCATTGGTGCTGCTCTGCTGTATTCAGAATTTCCCACAATTGGCTCACGGACAAGACGCCTACGGGAGCGGGAAGAAAGACTTTGTGGAGGGTTGCCTGACCAACAAAAATCTATCCGTGATCCGGCCTTCTGACTCCACATATTCCAGCTACTCGTCAACGTATAACCTCCGCCTCCAGTATAAGCCCACGGTCATTGTCATTGCCACCAACAACCAACACGTCTCGGATGCTGTACTATGTGCGGCCAAGTACAAGCTGAAAGTGCAGTCCCGGTCCGGTGGACACTCGTACGGGTCTTACAGCATGGGTGGTAAAGACGGCGCCGTGGTCATAGACCTACAGAAGTTCCAGGATGTCAGCCTCGACTCCAATACGAACATAGCGACTTTTGGTGCGGGTCTGAGATTGGGAAATCTCGAGCTAGCGCTGCGCCCAACCGGAAGAGCACTTCCTCACGGAACGTGTGCCAACGTTGGCGTTGGTGGTCACTTCACCATTGGCGGGGATGGATTTACAACGAGAGCTTACGGACTGGCCATCGATTCATTAGTGGCTATAGATGTCGTCTTGGCCAATGGCTCCTTAGTGCACGCCACGGCTACAGATTATAAGGATGTGTTCTTCGTGCGTAGCCTCAATGTCCAAGTCTGAATAGCCTACTTGTGTTCTCAGATAACTAACGTTGCCGCAGGCCATGAAGGGCGCCGGTGCCTCTTTCGGTATTGCAACTACCTTCTATGCGAAAACCTTCGCCTACCCGGAAGCCCTGACCGGCGTTTACCTGACGTGGCCGGGCCTAAGCGACAATACGGAACAAAGCGTTGCAGCTCTAACGCACATCCAGAACTACGCCAACAACGCGTCCTCGGGGCTGGACCGCAACTTCCAGTTCGATGTGACCCTGGACGCCTTCGGGACCTTCAACCTGAAAGGCATTTACCTCGGCCCAGTAGCAACCTTCAACAAGACGGTGCTTCCCGAGCTACTACGCGGGCTGCCGCCACCCGGCGCCGGCGATAGTGACAGCCCGACCGTCATCAAGCAGTACTCCTGGGCGGACGCGCTGAAGGATGCCAACTACGGCAGTGACATAGCTTACCTCAAGCCTGGCGAAAGCGGTTATGCCCCAGCCCCGGATCACGACACCTTCTACACCAAGAGCATCACGGTACCCGCGCCGGGCCTCCCCGATAGCGCGTTCAGGAACCTGGTGACGTGGGCACAGGCACACCGCGAGGAAAAGAATCCTGCCGTGCCGTGGTACTTGACACTCAGCCTGCAGGGCGGCGTCGACAACCAGATCTTCCTGGACAGCAAAAGCGGCGAGTCGGCGTTCTGGCGCCGTGACACCACCTGGGTCATGGAGAACTCTGGCTTCACGGATGGTCCGGACATGGTATTCCCCGTACCGGCGGGGATTGATCTCGTAAATGATTTGAACAAGCAGGTGACAGAAGTGCTCGGAGCTGGCGGTTATGGGGCCTATCAGGGGTATGTAGACACAGAGCTGAGTGCCGACAAGGCGGGCAGGCTGTACTATGGCGATGTGTTGTTCGAGAAACTCAAAGGGCTCAAGAAGAAAATTGATCCGGATGATCTATTCTCGAATCCACAATCCATACCAGTCGGGAACTAATTTAGGTCATCGGATTTGAGCGATTTGGCTAGATGGGTCAGTCCAAGGCTCAACATCAAAAAGGAGATTGTACAACTAAGTGAGAAGATGAAGTGAATGGTTGAATTCACAAGAAGGATTCCCAGTAACACATCCTAGAATAAGACCTAGCCAGAGCTACCTGTGTCCAGCTCGCATTTCATGGCGATTTCATCAAATCCCGCTTTGGTGGACACATCGATATCTTCCGCTGATCTCGGCCGACGTGAAGTGATCGCACATGATCATTCTTAATTTCCGTACGTTTGGTATTATGACAGGACATCGAGCGAGCAAAACACTCTGGTTGGAGTAGGAGTTCCAATTGAAAGGATTGCTGCAGAGCTATGCGCTTCACGAATAATATCCTTAAAATTAAGCTTGTGTCTTCAACAGCTGGCCCATGAATGTCTCTTTCATTGCCAAACAAACAGCTGACCAGCTTACATCCAAATGTGATAGCAAACAATCCTCTCCAGGCTTACTAGAGTGGATGAACGCATGAAACCACTACATTATCATAATGAAGCCATATCTACCACGTTGTCGGGCCAAAGAAGCTCCCATCATCAGGCAACACCTTAGTCGTAGCGGGCCCGGTCATATCAAGGGTGTTGTATGGCACGGTGTTGCCCCACCAGTCAGGGAATGTTTTGCCCGACAGGCCCAGCGCAAGGCCGGAGATGACAACCGTCAGGGCCAGGCCGATGTCGAGAGCGCCACTGAGAACGTAGTTGTACTGCGTCCACCAGCCAAAGAACCGGCGGCGCACCATCCAGTTGAAAGCCAGGCCGAAGAGCACGTAGTTCATCAGATACCAGGTCGTCGCGGGCGGGATCATACCCGCCGCGCCGAAGATGGACGGCGTGAAAAGGTACCGCAGCCACGAGCGCGGGTACTTGCGGGCAAAGAGGTAATGGATCACCGGGCAGGCAGCTCCAATCAACCAGAACCAATTAGTCCAAGAGAATAGCTGGCCGGTGCCAAACATTCTGGCGGGTCCCTGCACACGTAGGCGTTAGTTTGCCATGGGGATATATCAAGCTCTGTAGGCAGGAATGTGGTATCGTAGCTTACAATGACACCCCAGATGACCGAGGCATTAAAGAATGTCTTCGCGTTGGGGCAGGTCAGGCCTTGCGGCTGGTCTGCAGTGCAAATGCCGGCGATATTACCGCGGAGGAAGTTGTAGCTTGCGATCTGTACAATAGCCAGCCAGATGACTGGGAAGAACTGCGCAGCAAACATAGATCGCGGCCTGAAGCATTTGTGGTTAGCCGCCAGAGTACACGGAAGAACACTTCTGAGAAACGAAGTAGAGGATAATACTATGTGTTCATAGCCTGTCTCAAAAGCTGCGGTCTGAGAAAGGCTAGTGAAGTCCACACATACGAAAGCGTCTCTCCCCAGGAAAGGTTCAAATTGTGTACGAAAGCTACTTACGGGATCTTCATATAATGGCCCAATTTCATGTCCATGACGTACTGCAGGCAGTTGTATGTCATCATGTAGCCGTAACTTTTGAATAGCATCATGGCGACAGGGCGGCCTGGGGTCATATAGCCGACGATCATCTCGGTGATGACATTCAGGCCGGCTTGGTTGTTCGTGATGGCCGTGAGCATTCCAACCGGGATTGTAAAGAAGATTCCGATGAGGATAGAAATGATCAGCGCCCACCACGTCAGGTGGGTATCCCAGACTTGGGAGGAAATCATGGCAAACGCGAAGGCTACAACGAAAGTCGCTTGAAACCACCATTCAGGTGCCTCCTCTGTAGGACGAACTCGGTTAGCAATCTGTTTGGGCCAGTTTGCTCTGTGCACTGCAGCTTGAGGTGAGCATACGTACTGTATTTGCGCATCAATTTCAGATGGATATCAGGCTCCTCGTACTTGGCGCTCTTGGCACGATTCCAGATGTCAACACCATAAAATAGAGCACAGTGAACGACCGTGGAAATCAAGCCAGCGAAGCCGACTCCATACGAAAGCGCAAAGGCGGGTCCAATTAGGAGTGGAGAGTACTCCTTGTAGGCGGTCTCGTTGAAGGTAAATTCGGAGGTTAGAATTCGAGATACATTGTATGAGTTACCGAAGTGATCGAAGTTGGCGTTGGCCTCGAGAGGCAGGTATCGCATGAACTCTGGCCCGGCCCATGAGATACCGGCGACACCGATGATCACGAGGACCATGCCGGCAAGCATGTTCATCAGTGAGAATCCGGGCGTCATCAGAGGGCTCGTGCCCATAAAACCCGAGATGATGGACCAGTCCAAAGCGAGCGGGATGAGGCCGAGGCCGCTCAAACCGCCAAAGACCTGGTTGACGATTACATTGTTGGGCGCAATCCAGGTTGGGAAAAGGCCAATGTAACTAAGAAATTGGGCGATGACCACGGGGAACCACTCGTAAACAAAGGTGCCACCTGCGACAATCAGGAAGAAAGCATATCTTCCAATGCGCCAGCCATTTGTCTTGGAAGGGTCTGATGTTTCGTGGTTGTGCAGCGTCGCAATGACGACTGCTGGAACAAGCTGGTTTGGCCACACCATTCTATCACGCCAACTGTTAGTATGGACTACACTGTAAGCAGTAGAGTGACAATGAAGGAGTAACATACGCCGCAGGCCATACCAGGTACCGCCGCATGATACCAGCCAGGCCATAGCCCATAGCCTGAGTCGAGACGATGAGGAGGATCTGGAAACCCCACTCGAAGTACTGGCCGTAGTAAATCTCTTGCGCAAGCAAGATATCGATAGCGTACGAGCTGCTCGCGCCGGCAGCAGTCATAACAGTGATCATGGTGTGCTCCTTCTTGTTGAATGGGCTAGGGTTCAAGTTGAATTTGCGGCCGAACAAGCTGTACTCCTTGTTCGGCATGACCGCAGTCCATCCGCGGCCGATTCTATGGAAGTGGTCAGTTTTCAGCATCTCGAGAATCCCCTGAGGTAAAGCTGCAGCTGCGCGTCGGGACGTACGGGTAAGCGATTAGCTGCACAACGGAGGCAGTGATGGTGACGGGGGACTTGCGCAGGCCCATTAGGATGTTGACAGCCGCAATGATAGTGCACAGGACCATGCCGATCGTCCATGCTCGGATGGTGTTGACTGGCGTGTCCATGTCATCCGTAGGAGGAACCTGGGTCGAGCTGGTCAGCAAATTGCCTGATATGGGATGATTGCGTCTGCTTGCGACGAGCGTACCGATGACCGGACTTCAGGATACGGAGAGTCGTCGATTATGAGCTGCTCCTCCACGGCCGCCTCCTTCTCGGGGTCTCCGGTTGCCAGAGCATTGTCGACTGTCTCGAGCTTGTCAAGGTCAAGGAAGGGATCGAATTGGTGAAGCTTTCTAAACTTCTTCAGGTCGGCTGCCGGTGGTTCTGTGGCAGATGATATGCCTTGATCTATCTCGCTGACGATGATGGGCTGCTCCGAGGTCTTCCCTCGAAATGAGAAGCCCATGGTGGTGGTGATGTGCCCGTCTGCGTGCGTGTGTCTTTGGAAGGAGAGCGCGGCGCTCGTTCACTCAAAGTCTCTAACTTGTTGGCAAGAGGCTGCCAACGGCGATGCGAGACAAGACAAATCCGGATGACAGATGAGACAGCAACACGGAAGCTCAATGCAGCCTGAATTCCAGGTCGAGGATGAGGTGGTATTTCAATGGGAAGGGCCATCGAGGATTGTGAACCTGGTCAATGTGGCAACGGAACCGAAAGTCGTAAGTCCAGGACCCACGGATGAGTGGTTACACCAAATGCATGATGGCAGGGTGGTGTGCAGGGGCCGAGGTGAGGTGAGTGGTAAGGCAAGGGTAGTATGTGTGGATCGCCAGTGAACCCTCGAAACGTTGACTTCAGGGTGTAAAGGTCTTCAAACGACCTTCCTCAAGCGGCCATGTCCTGAGAATGCATCGGTCACATCGAAAGGTTGATCAGCTTGACGTTATCGCCGACGTGGATGTGAAATCCGGCCAGATTGGCCAAAGCGGAGAGAGGACGGGGGCGGCCGAGTTCGCGGCTCACTAGGGCTTACGACGAACATAGAGAAGAAGCAGGAAATACACATGGGTTGGACGAATTAGGAAACATGGATAGGTCTACCGTATGTGGGTGAGATGTGACCCTACCGCCATTCCGCCCCCGAACACTTGCATTGCATCTATCTTACACATTCACAAACTACTCCCGTGCAAACAATCCCAAACATTCAAGTTGAACAAGCGAATCAAGAGACGGCAGACAAAACAGAGAGGCAGAGGAGACAGAGACATGCACGACATGGCTGGTCATCAGCTCTTTGTCTTACTGTCTCATCCTCCATGCCAGTCGCATTGCGCTACGGCAAACTCGGCGCAGGGACCAACCGGTCGTGCAGCTTATTGCGCCCGCGATTCTGTGTTTCCACTCTCGATGCCTCCCTCAGAGCTGCAAGTGTTGGTGGGTGATTGGTGCCGCTGACACATACTACGACCTTTTGGGCCATGCGCAACATCCACTTCTTTGTATCCGTTAGCCACTGATTGGATGGTCCGGGAATATCTCGCTGCGTGACTGGATCCTCCAAAGTCCAACCCTCATTTATACGACGTACTGTAGAGCATGTCAAGGCGTTGCGGCACAGCAATTTATGTAATTGATGCTACTCAACGTTTGACGGCCTGGCGTTTCTTCGGACAAAGTGCCAATTCGAGCTGAACTCCCATGAAAAGCCTGCTGCAAATGGAAGTCTCGGCGGCCACTGTGGACATTCCGAAGGGTCACACCACTCCGCCTCAGCAGAGCTGACAGGTCGACGCCATGCTGCTGGATCCAAGGGCTTGGAAACGCGAAGATCCCCATTTCTGGGGCCCGGACCTGCAGATCGGCTTGAAAAGGCCGAATTGGCGACATCTTCCAAGGCCTTGAACCCGCTGTGCCGCCCGTGTCCACGACACGTCTGCCAGTTTCGCCTATCGCTGCGCTGCATCTTTAAAGAATGGAACATGCGGTTGCTCAGCATCTTTCCTGATGACCCAGATGCACAGTGCCGCGTATGCTACGTCGTCACTCGTCATTCGACTGGACTGATCCCTCACAGAGTCAAATCTGATATGGAAGTCCACATGCTCGCTCATCGCACGTCGTTGAACGTTCACTTGAAATGGCCACCCCTGGCGCCATCGAGGTGATAATCCGCTACTTGGCACATCCGCCAGCTCCAGGCTAAAGCTTGATGTGCCTGGGCAAAGCTTGTCCCCTGACTGCACCAGACCAAAATCGCCGGACGCAGATCCCAGCGGGTGGCTTTCAGGAGCCGCACCTCCCCGGCTCCAGTCTGCCTTTCGAGTCTTGCCTTATTTTGGTTCTGAGTAAAAACCTCTACCAGCAGGCTCCATGTCCTTTATTGGTCGACCCCACAGAGTTACGAGACGATGGATTCTCCTCGAGCAGGTCCAGCAGGGATGCCAGATAAGGGTCAACCCACTGATTGGTACGGACCCTGGAAAATGAAGATAGGATTCTCACCGTGAGACTAAACCCGATCTGTGAGTTAATAAATCCACTCCTCGATCCGACAGGGCATCCATCCATCTTTCTTCTCCCGGCCTTCCAGAAGGGAGCTCCGTCACACGCATCCTCACCGAGCTCCTGCAGTGCGATGGTTGTATCATAGTGGCCAGCATCATTCACACTAACCTCGCATCATGGTGGCCAAAAAGCTGAGCTGCCATGCCAGATTGAGTGATATCTATTATTTATATGATTTACAGCTGTGTCGGGAGGGAGTGTGGCAGGCCATGTCGAGGTAATGCAACCTCATAGAATAAGCTTTCACTAGGTGAAAACTCTCGTGCAGGTTTCCTTTCAGCTTGAATATTCTGTCAAATTCGATGAAACGCTGTTGTGTAGCCTCGAAGGACACGCCACGGGGCTCATTCGTCAAATAGGTCACGGTGAACGAAACTTCGTCAGCCAGCCTTGCCTTGTATATGTACACTTTTCGGGTGTACTATTCTTTGCCCATCTGACAACAAACATTTCCTTTGCAAGAAATACGTACAAATTTCGTCAGCTTCGCGAGTTTCTCGGTCACCACAGTGCACAGCCGACCATATATCACCATGTCTTCGCGTAACCCATCGGGTTTCGAAAATATACATGGACATACCTCGAGATTTTATGCCTAGCTCACAACGGGATCCACCAACTGTCCTCATGTTCCCCTGATCTGAAGCTTTCAAGAGCGGCTGGCTTATGTTCAGTTGTCCCTTACGCAATTTGGAATATTTGATCCCATTGTGCCCGGCAGACTTAACACCTTTAGAGGATTACTAAATCATATCAGATGCCGAACTATTATATAACCAGCAGCTGAGCCTGTGTACTCTGCTTGTTGCCAGCTATCCACAATTGCTTCTGTTCTCAATGCTGTTCAAGGATGAATCCTTCAACTGCCTAGATTGTTCTTCATTTTTATACTGAGTATACAGGTCATCTTGGACTTTGTCTTTTTGTGAAGTTTTGGATGAAACACTTTCTTACTTTGAGTGACTGTAGATCACCGGAGATTTTCTGTGCTCATAATTCATATGTCCTTCCATATAGTCTGAGTTTGATGCTTTTGGAGACTTGTTTTTTCTGGCATGTTGTAAGACAAATACTCCCAGAGTTCTTTACAGCGTCGTTCCTCAAGCAGCCATCAGGTTTCCAACTCTTCAACTTGAGCTTCTTGAATTGGAAGGCAATTTCGTCGAAGCTGATCGGCAATGATCGTAAAGGCAGTTTGCCGGATTCGTGAGTTATCGTCAATCACAACTTGAAAGCTCACCTTCCATGAGCCAGCGATGGGGCCCCTTCGATCTCCTTCCATGTACAACTTTGCGGCGCCTCAACTTGGCCAGCTCCGATATACTTCTCCTTTCGGGTCTCCAATTGAAAAGAAGAAGCAACAGGCCCCCCAAAGTGTATGAGTATGCATTTCACGCTGTCGCATGCGCCATTATCACGGCCACAGACCGTTACTCATGGAGCTTCGAGTCTTGAATGTTTCCCACGCACGCCGCCGCAGCCATATGCACTTCACCAAGGCCAAGGCCAGACACAGATTTTGTGGCATGTCTCCCTTGAGCAACGATAGAGGACTCGCGTTACCTTGACAATGTCACAACGATGATCATAGTGATTAGTAAAGTGAGAGACTCCCACATTTCCTCTTTCTCAATATTCCTAAGGAATCAGCCGACTGGCCTGTCTCTGAAAGCAAGATCATGCCTGCTGTTCCCAACTGGCTGACTGACTGCCGTCATTAATCTTAGACCGTCAATACCAAGGCGCTCCGCGAGCATGAAATTTTATGCCTTTAATAAAAGAACTAGGTGGTTGAAGATGCCGTGCAGAGATATCTCGAGTCGGACAGACTGGCGGTAAATGGCTCTGGTTTCGAAGATGCGCTGAAGCGTACGCGAGCGGATTGATGATGGAGTTGAGTAGAGAACCTGCATGCATACAAAAGATTTTGACTATGCTACAGGATGAAACCCTCAATGAGACTGCAGTTACTGGATAGATGATCGAAAAGGCGAGAATTATTAAGTCGCGGGCTCTCGGGGTTATACTCGTCTCCGTTCATGCCACCAGGCCGAAGCCATCGCCAAGTACGTCCGGCATAGGCGACCATAACTACGTTGTGTGCAGCGCAACATCGCGAATATGAGATACTCCGTGTAGGGAAAGGCGCGCGGCTCATTCGGTAGTCAATTGCTAAAATTATGGCACTTGAAACGTGCAGCCCGAAGCTTAATAGACGCGATGCCAAGCTCTGTCGGTCCTGCCGCCAGTGCCTTGACTCGGGCATGATGCCAGGCCTCTCTTTTCTACCTAGGCGGCTTTTTTAAGCTCTACGCAACTCCACAGCCCACCCCTATTTCGAGAAACACTGCCTCGATCGGAATTGTAAGCTTAAAATTCCATCGTGTATATAGCCTCGAGACAAGTATGGAGTCGTCAATAGGATATGCTCATCATTCACCCACTACTCACTGCATATCCAAAGACATCATTCCTTAAGCGATTCGAAACTACCCACTTTCGTTTTTTCAAAACAATAGTCATTCACTCACATAGAACAAGATGCTTTCCACACAAGTGCTGAGTCTGCTTGCCGCAGTCGGTTTCTCAACCGCAGTCGACGCACTGGCGATCCGACAAACAACCGCAGCCTGGCAGACTCTGCCGGCGACTCCAGCCCTGCCCACGCCCATCAACACAACCCTGAGCTCCATCAACGGCGCCGACCTATGGTTGCAAAAGTACAACGAGGCGGCTGGCGGCACCCCGATTGTCTTTGACCACGGCGGTCTCGGGTACAGCGCATACTTCGGCGACGTGATCAAGCAGCTTGTGGCCAACGGCAAATACGTCGTGGCTGTGGACCGCCGAGGTCATGGGCGCAGCACGTACGGCGCCAACGATGTCTTCACCTTCGACATGTTCGCCAACGATATCTTCGCGCAGCTGAATGAGCAGGGCATCACGTCGTACAACGTGGTCGGATGGTCCGATGGTGCAGCCACGACACTAGCCATGCTGCAGAACACGACCATCGCGGCAGGGATTCAGAAGGCGTTCGTGTTCGCGGGTTTCATGGTGCCCGAGGACACCAACACGACATTCACGGACACGGCCATCTATACTGAGTTCGTGACGCGGTGCGCCACCGAGTACGCGACGAACCAGCCGAACGCAAACTTCACCGACTTCGCGACGAAGGTCGGCACACTCGAGGCCACGCTGCCGCAGTTCACGACCGCGGGGCTGGGCGCCATCGACGGCAAGAAGGTGGCCATCGTCTCCGCCGACCACGACGAGGCCGTCAACCTTGACGTGCCCGCCAAGCTCTCCGCTGCCATTCCCGGCAGCACGTCCGTGGTGCTCACAGACGTGAGCCACTTTGCGCCTGTGCAGGACCCTGACCAGTTCACCAAGGCGGTGGAGGCCTTCTTCGCTTAGATGGAGGCGAGAATGGATCGATGCTGGCTTGATGTATTGCAGCGAATTATAGACTACAAATGATGAGACAAAGATACCCCGTTAAATGTGGACCTATCAGCGCCTTGATGTTCCCTTGTTGGTGATGGAAATGATGCTTTTAGCTTCTGGAGAACTGGTTCCGGAAAGGAACCATGCCCTGTGCTTCGATCGTTGATGCGGTCATTTGTGAGGTCGTTTCACAAAGAGATTGACCATTGTAGAAGGTCTGTGATTTGAAAAGTGTTTTTGATCCAAGGAAGCATTCGCTAAGGAGGTCTGTGGGATTTCTCTCGAATTCTGACGACGTTCATGCGGATTTGCGGATGGCCGGAAGCGAATAAGGATAAGGTTTCTTCCAAGGTTTATTCCTCCCAAGGTTGCTTTCCCCTAAAGTTTCCTTCAATCACATAGCACAGTGTCGAGTGGTCTTCTCAGACATTGCTGCGACGACAACGACAACGACAACAACGACTGCGACACGGCAAAACACGTCGAATCATCTCGTTGCAATGCCCAGTACCGTACCTCATACTTTGACAGGTGATTTGATCGGTCGTTGACCGAGCGATCCTGCGGGACGTGTGGCAGACATGAGGTGTCACAAGCTGGGGGCCGGTCTTCGACGGGGGCCGACCGCCCCCAACTCTTCTGTCAATAAACTACTTGGGGGCGCATATGCCGTAGCACCCTCCATGCATAAAGTATTTACATATATTTGCACTTCAGCTCTATGTTTTTGCCCAGGTGCATCTGCACAGCGAAGCGTTATGGGTCTCACAGCGTGCCGTGCTGCGGAATCTGCCACTGGGCCACCGGGAATTCGGCGGTTCGCGTGCCTCCAAGAGTCAGTCACGATGCGCATGGATGCCCAGCTCGTTTTGACATATCGAGTGCATGTGCATCATTTCCTAGGTAAACAAAACTCGTTGGCTGTGAGTGAGGCTCGTCTGGCCGGCGGATTATAGCGGGCCCCTCGTGGCGGCATGATCGGCGTGCATACGTTCTTGGAAAAGAACCCTTGATTCCTGAGTCGCTGTCTCCTTTGCATGAAGGTTTCTGTCCTCCGTCGGTCCCGAAACCAGTCATCCTACCATGGTGCTTATGTATAATGTGACCCTTCCTTCGTCGTGCATTCATGCCGTGTATCGTCAACAGCGTTGCCGCTTGCAACATTGCCATTCCCGAAACGCATCCCCCAGCATTGCCCATCAATCAGATTGTCTCCCTGTCTCCTGCTGCTCAGATCTCACGGCAGCATCTTGCGGTCAGCGTTGAAACTGTCCGAGACCCTAAACTTGGAGTTATGCTTCCGGAGTACACGTGCTGTATTCCACATTCAGCGAGCGATGCCTTCTGTGGCCGAAATTCAATGTCATGTTATGCCTATCACCAATGCCAAGCAAGTAGAGAAATGAGGCCCAAATGTGTGAATTGACAGGGGCAGGGGTTCAGACGAGACATCATCCAAACTTTAAATCGCGATCAGCAACAAGCTCCATCCAAGGTGGGTTCCCTCCTCCTGCCACATGTGAACTTTGTTCTGCGCTTCGTAACCGTTACTGAGACTTTATTTAAGATTCTTGTATGCACAGAGACTCTTTTATACGTTCGGATCCGCGCCGAGACGTGTTAGTCACGAGCGGCTCCGGTAGTTATATGCGTTGTGAAGAACCTTCGCATATGCAAGTGGACCGAGCGTGACAAATTGAGCAGAGCACAATGTCCGGTTATCTCCGGTTGTAGCTAGATGTGGTAAATCGGTGCAAGACATTTTCTCATATTTGAATGGAGCAAGGATATTACAAAAGTCCGCTGCACGTCACATCAAACAGATCAAACCTATTCTGCATTATAAACTACCGATTCACTACACCCTCTGCTACATAGTTGTGCATCGAGTAAACATTTCATAGACGCGGCAATGGAATGGTATGCCCGAATTTACACAGGGATAGCCGCTGTGGACATCTCCCCGACTTATGTGCGAGGACTTGATTAACAGGCTCGAGATTGTTGACTCGGGGACCGTGTCATTCAAGCCGACGATGCGGCTTTAGGTAGAGCGACGCCCGTCAAGAAATGCGCAGAGCTCAGGCGGCCCACGGTATTACACTATCGCATGGACAGGATATCTGTAACAACAGTGGCAACTCGAGGAGCTGGTCATGATGGAGGGATCCAAAAATGATGTATTTGAATATGACGCACTGTCGTGACCGAAGATTCGCTTGACGGCCGGTCATCTTCTCAACCATACCCTCGGCAAAATTCCGCCCTCGAGACGTCCGAATACGCCGAGAGCTTCATAGATGGTGGCACGGATTCTTTGAATTGAGTTCACACGACAGCTCCGGAAGACTAATTATCCGGCCGCATGAACAAGTCACGGACTCGTGAAGGTAATCTGGAAGAACGTCCTTCCTCTACGCGAGTCGCCAGCAGTCGTGGACGATGAGGTTACGGTCAACTGAGTCTTGTGCGTTGCATTGATTCCACATAGTTATCAAGTCTATACTCGATGGTAAGCTCCTGCGTGAAATCTTGATGAAATCTTACATACACCTGTCTCCTATTAGTTTGAGTTGAATGATCTACAATCATAGCCCAAACGTACCAAGGCACTCGCGAATTCTGCTTGTTTTTGTGAAGCGTGTGTCAGTATCTTGAGCGTAGATATCTCGGCGACCCGGCAGGCACACGCGCACTCTACATACGCGACACTCCGTATCTAAACCCAAAACTTGTTGAAGTTGATTGGTGGTGATACATTGCAAATGCGGGGACTTAGGCGATACCACAACATCCGCGTATGACTCGATTCGCCACTTTATGGAGACAGCAAAACCCAGTAAGCTTGGGGTTGCGTCACTTTGGTATCACTCTTCCTACAGTAGTTGTGTAGATTGACTTTCGGTCTTCACGTGTGATATAGAAAAGCCGGGCAATGCTACGCTGCCGTCCGAGATTTCAAACAGCGAGGCGGACTGATTGGTATTGAAATGCACTCAGAATTGTGGCCGATCCATAAGGTTTGATACGACTAACGCGTGTTTCGTTGTCATGACAAGTACCTATAAAATAGTTTTCCATTCGAGATGGGATCAACCGTTGGCGTCGTGAGACACGAGAAGTCAAACGCCGCGTAGTCTTGGAACTTTTGTAGGAATGGTAGAAGCAAGAAGAATCGGAGGGAATAAAAGGTCTTTCTCCTCTAAAGTGGTGTCAGATATGCGTCGTGTTCATTACGGATTGGTCCGGAAATGACAGACCGCCCTTCGGAATGGCTGAAACCCTGCATACGGCGAGGATAACGATTGGATGGGTCGCACGTATGTGGTCTCAAACCTGTCAGCCACTGCTGCCAGGATTTCATGCTAGCCGTTAGTGGATGCTGGTGTGTGTGGGCATGTGAGCTCTCGTAATCGACAGGATTAGCCGCTTATTTATGGCAATGCAGGAATATTCGATCAGGATGATAGCGTCCTGCCTCTGGATATTACACATTGCCGTCGGTCTGTATTCGGCAAAACACAAAGCGGAGCCAAGTACCCTAGAAGCAGAATTAATGGGCCGAGCGAGGAAATAGTGACTCGCGTGGTAATTGGTGGGCAGAAACGTGATCGACTAGTTTTTTCCTACCCCCCGTCTCGCAACAAGATAAATGTTCCGCTGGCGGCGTCCACTTTATGACGAGTGACTGAAACAGCATTCGGCGAAAAGTCAGGGAGAAATTAACGGATTGGAAAGGACACGGAACAAATGTTTCAGATAACAGTTTCGGGAGTAACGCGAGAGCGATCTCTATGCTCAAGGGCTTCGACCACTTGCGTTCCATTACACGCTCAGACGACGGGGTCTGAGTCGACAAGATCTGTGTTGCAACTCTTGTATGTCATAACGTGCTCTAGTTAAGGAGGGTGCTCGATATCGAAGGTGGTAGGCTAAGCAGAGCTCGGCGTGTGACAAATATCGCAGCCACCCGAGGTACGCAGATAGGTGGGCACATGGCCAAGACCCACTAGGTACCTATAAGTACACTAGTAAAAGAGGGAGCATTTTCCCACCCAGTCACCGTGCCCCAAATCCAGTCCAGTCCCAACCAGGCAGCAAATTATAAGAGGGAAACTTTTCTTGACAAAGTTAGAGCGAGTGAGCGAAGGCGAGCGTCAACTATGCACATGTGCATGTGCACATGCTCGTGTGTGCACAGTGGGAAATTACATGAAGCACCAACATGGCAGCGCTAGCCAGCCAACCAAGCCAATACATGCAGATGCGAGATGCAGGTGTTGGCGCAGCCATGGCTGACTATCTGGTCGGGTTAAAAAGGCCATGGCACGGGCCCCAATGCTGTCATGTCATGTCGTACAACTCTCAGGGATTGCAAATCTCCGTGCAGGTACTCAATAGTACATAAAAAGGGACTGACCAAGACACAGTCACCAATAGATTATACTACAAGATACGAGATGCTGGTCTGTGGTAAAGCCATAGCGGTTTTTCCCACTAAAAAGGCGTGATGGTTGCGTTACACGCGAACGTTGGGATGTTTGAAATTTCTGATTGGGAGTTGTATGTCATTGCTTGATAAAGTGGACGTTGGCTTGGACGTTGGCACCAACCGGTCCCGAGTGTCGGCCGGTCCCCACAAGCGAGGACTGTAGAACCAACAGCCAGGTCGGACCGCGCGGTTGGGAGGCGGTAGCAGGACAAAAAAAAAGTAGAGCGGATGTCGGGTCGAGGAGCCAGGAAGTAATGCCCAGATCTGGAGCAGAACAAGTGACCGAACCAACAGTACAGTGTCAGATTGTGACTAACAGGGGTGCATGTTATTTATGATACGATCATAGTCCTCGGTGCTCACAAAATTCTTTTTTTAGCGGGCCGTATCACCCGCTTTCCCATTAATCTTACTTAGCGCGTGCATATAAAAGACGGATCCCATAAGTAAACGTTGCTACCCACCTAATCTAGGTCAATGCCTTTCTTAGATTTCTTATTGTTCCGCCTCCATCCCTGCGAACACTCCCCCTGGCTTGCCGTGTAGATTGATGCATACAGTACAATAGGGTGGAAAAGGAGGAAACTTCCCACATAGGCCTTAGCATTAAGCTGCCCAGCTATAACAGACATCTTAAGGGGAAAAGTGAGTGTCCTCCCTTATTTGTGATCACCCCTAGGCCATCCTGGTTCCACTTTCCTTTCTCCAGTTCACACACACTTGCTGGGAAAATCTGCCGAGCTTGGATCGTTCGTACTTGTTTGCTTCCCATCATCCAACACGACTGGTTGTATCAAGAGTGCAGGTGCCGGTACAGCATCAGGATCAGGCAAAGCAAGATTCAAAACTCAAAAATTTCACGTGAAAGCTTTAATTTTGCCGTTCAACCTGCTTACATACAAAGACAACAAAGTCGCATTTTCTAGTTCAACTATCTGCCAATAGGACTAGGTGTTTCCTGCCTTTCAAGATTTTGGGCGGCACTCGCATATGGAGGCAGCGAGCCAGAAGCGGATTATCAATGTTCGCGACTAGGACAATTAGTCATTATTCGTTTTGTTGTTGAGGCGCGAAGACGAAGATGGACCCCAAACGTGTCAACGAATTTCTCCCGCCAACGTCGGCGGCGGCGCCGGCACCCCCTGGAGATCGAATGGATGTTACAAATGCTGTCGAGGACGATTTTGATGTGGCCCAGTACCGCGCGCTCAAGAAGGACAAGCAGGAGGAGCAGAAGCGCCTCGACCATGAGCACGATCACAGGCACCGGCAGCTTGAGGAGCAGATACACATGGAGAACAGCCGCCTATTCTCACAATTTCAGCAGAGAGTCAATGAGAGCATCCAGCGGGCCTTTATAGATCTTCAGCCTTCAATTGCCGCCACTATCAGCAACCAAGTCAGCTTCCGACTCGAGCAGCAACGCCTACGTGACGAGCATGCGGCGAGCAAGAGCAACATCGAACAGCGTTATCACAACAAGATCACGAGCCTGATGGCAATGCCATCTGCCGCTCGCGGTGCAATTCCCAGGGTGAGTAGCAGCACACCATCGCAGTCTAGCAACATTCGCGTCAGTCCTACGTCACCCGTAAGCGAACATGTTAGTTATAGTGTGACTAACGTTGCCGTATAGATGGCGAGCTCTGCATCAGGGACTCCTGCAACACCAGCTTTCGCGTCACCTGCGCTCCAGTCGGCAAATACACCGACGCCGTCACGTGGGCCGCCGCCTCAGGAAACTGTTCGCCCGGACCCCGTGGCACATCAGGTACAGCAGCGCATGGCTCCTCGCACTGAAGTCCCGTCTCATCATCAACAGCCGGTTGCCCCTCCACGCATTCTTCCCTCGGAGCCCTTGACTCGACAGCCTGTGGGCCCCCATCGGATGCCTCACCCGGAATCTATGGCCCAGCAGCCCATGATTCAGCAGCGTATGCCTCCGGAGCAGGTACACCAGCGACCTCTGCCGCACCATCACGTGCCTGCCGAGCCTCACCCTCTCGAGCCTCGTCATCAGCAACCTGCGATGGCCCAGGCTTTGGCTAGCGATTCCAAATTGTCCGAACCTCCGCTGCGACATGACGTTCCGCCCCTGCCGAGCTCCAATCCCGTCCTGGCAAGTCATGCTTCTCAGGGCGCAATGGAGACCCCACGCCAAGACGTGAAAAGGAAGGCCGCTGACTCGCCTGCAACCGACGCTGTCAACAGTGCCCTGAAGCGGCCGCGAACCAGGGACAGGCCATTTGAGCAGGTCCAGTATGTGAAGTCCCCGCCGGTCAAGCGGAGCCCTCGAGCCCACCAGCCTGCACAGGTCGCCATGGAGAAGCGGGTCCAGCGCACGATCAGCTTCGAGGAAGTCTACCAGGGAGGCAAGGCTCAATTCAAGCACCAGATCTTCGAGTACAAGACTGGTTCGGGTAACTGGTACATTGTCAAATGCGACGAACATGGTGTTCACTTCAAGTTTGGCAACCCGGTCCACGGCGCGGCCAAGCACGTGCACAGTCCCCAACATGACATGCAGCCCAAGACACACGACCTTGCTATCGAAATCTGCGGCTATCTTGTTACCGACTGCAATGCTGAGCTTGCCAAGCTCAACAATGATGAGTACCAGCGGGCGGTGGCTGAGGATGGGTACGAGCCTTACAACCGGAATCTGCTCACAAAGGAAGGCCGGCAACGCACGGATAACCACAAGAAGCATCCTAAAACCGAAAGGGAGGGGGGCGAGATCCATGTCAATGGTGACGTCCACTCCAAGCCTAAGTTACGAGAGCAGAAGCCGTCAGCAGGCATGACTGCGCCTAAAGATTGTCAATTCTACCAAGGACTGTGGCAATCGAACAAGAAATGGTACTCGCTCGTCGTATTGCCCATACGAGCGGATGGCAGTCTGCGGGAGGTTGGCCTGAAAGAGAGATTTCAAGAGCTTCCGCTCATGCAGACCGTTCCCAAGTGCTACCGCGTCGACAGGGTCAGCTTACAGATCAAGGGGTGGCAACCTGCCTACGAGGATGGAGAGGCCAAGGCGAAGAAGCGTGAATATCCCGTCATGTTCTTCGACAGAACGCCCTGGTCATTGGGGTGGCTGCCCGCTTCGAAGCTTCTGGAGCTTGACTTGTACAACCCGACTGAGGGCGTAGATATCAGCGGTCTCAAGAAGGCTCGGGAGTGGTTTGCAGTGAAAATGAACAACCGCGCCAACTGGGAGGAGCTGAAGCGACTTGGGCCTGGCGAGCCTCTCTCAGCGACGCCAGAGGGCGAGGCGGACTGGATTGGTAAGCCCTTGCAACCGACTGCTGGTAGTGAAGCGGGCGCTGACTTGCAAGTATCTACCTTAGGCGATCAAGGGCTGTCTCTGCGGTCGGCAGACAAGCCTGATGAAAAGAGTCCTACGTTCTTCGATAAGCAGTTCGGGAAGAGTCCTGGTCGCCGTGGGTCGCCCGGAAGTGATGACTCTGATGCGGATAGTGATGATGAGGATGAGGACCCGATGAAGATGGATGTCGGCCCAATCCCAGACCCCAGCGCTGCAGACTCTAATTGGGTAGAAGGGGTCTCGGATTCGGGATCCCATGACTCGGACATGGATGTGGACGATATGCCGGCCACGAAGAGTGACAAGGATTCTCCCAAGGTGTTTTCCATCGAGCCTCACGTCCCACAGGCCAGCGAGACGAGGCCCTCTGAGGAGACCAGCCATGGTCCTCACGACCAGGCAGATTTATCTGCTGTTCTTTCCGAACACGAACGCGTGAGGAAAAGTGCCCAGACCGCGCAGGCCAAAGCAGCAGCGGCCGTCAAGGAGGCTGCTAGCCGCAGCAGAGCAGCATCGGAGGTGGCTGATGACAGTCTGAAGGGCGAATCGAAGGGCCCTCAAGGACGGCCAGACACCGACGCAGGCCCACGGTCCCAGCGCCCAGCGTTGGCTGATCATCAGCGATCGAGGTCGGACGGCATGTTCGCAGAATCCCAGACGGGGCTCGCAGCACCCGGTATAGGCAAGCTGGGCGAGGGTCGCAAGCACTCGAACCTGCAGAACATCCTCAACCCGGCTGGCATGCGCGCCGAAGCGCCGGTCGAGAACGGCCTCGACAGCTATAAGCGCTTCGACGCCCTCATGGCGCAGATGAGCAACGACTCAACGCCTCTGCGACCTGCGTCGGTGCCTGTGCAGTCGAATGGACACCATTTCCAACCCCCAGTCCATCAGACCAAGCAATTGGACGCCATGCCGCAGCACTCCCCATCCCTCTCGCACATCCTATCCCCGCCAATGCAGTCGCCGATGATGGCGCCGCCCAGGAGCGCGTCCACGACGCCGGTGCCCGACGGCTCCGGGCGCAGCACGCCCACGATCATGATCCCCAACAACGGAGACCGCTGGCAGGCAGTCCGGACATCCTCCTTTGGTCCGGCGCCGCACACGCCCCGGGCATCTTTCACCGACAGCCCGAAGCCCGCGGCCCCGCAGCCCGCGGTGGTCACACCAGCGCTCTCGGCGCGGGCCGAGACACCCGTGTCCGGGGCCGGCGCAGACAGGAAGGAGATCTTCGACGTGAGCCAGTTCCGCGACTCGGCGCGCGGGGTGCGGTGGTCGCGGAGCAGCAGCCCGACGGCGGGGTTCCTGCGGCTGGCGACGGACCCGGTGCGCGGGGTGGCGGAGCCGGTGGGGGAGACGTCGACTTCGGCGGCCGAGGCGGGGGCGGTGGTGCCACCAGCCGGGATCGAGCCGGCCAAGGTGTCGCGGATCGAGCTGGAGACGGAGCGGGACCGGCAGTGGGTGTCGCTGGTGCTCAAGGACCGCAGCGAGCAGACGGTGGCGTTCGAGACCAACTCGGCCAGCGGGCGGCTCATCAACGCCAAGATCCAGGGCCGGCGGTTCGTCAGCTGGGTCAGGAAGTGGAACCCAGAGGCGGAGCTGAGTAGCGGGTAGGTTTCTTTCTCACCATTGCCAGTGCGGTTTTGTGGGGTTTCTCCTTTGTCTGCTGGACAGGCTGGCTAACGGGGTTCTTCTCTTTTCTCCTTGGTGCAGGGATGGATCTAGTCGACGTTCGAGCGTGGCGACGGATGATCGCCGGTCTACTACGGCCGAGGCACAGTGAAGGACTCTTGTCACATGGACAGACTGCATGGATGACAGTGGTTCTCTTTGCGACGGATATATGCCTCTCTTCTTCAACACGGGGCCTTTTAATCGGTTCAAAAATTGTTTCCTCGTCGAATAATTCACGGATTCTACGGCACGGATATCAAACTGTCCCTCATCTGGACTCCCCTGGGGCTTTTCTTTTTGGGCTGGGGGCGAAGGAATTCCTGTTTACTTCACCAAAATTTTGGAGCGGGGGAGTTCTGATTGCATCTCACATCTGGCATCTCTACGGTCTGTCGGTATGGCCTTTCTTGTCCATTCTATTTCTTCTTTGAGGACGGCCTCTACGTATATTTCATTTGCTTTTGGTCGAGCGAGCAGGAGGGGTGAGAGTGAATAAAGGTGATAATGGAGCTGGAGAAAGCCTATAGGTATATACGTAATTGTGGTGGTGGTGATAGTGGTTGTTTTGGCACGGCATGGCATCTCGTGGACATTTTGTGAGGCGGAGGCATTCGATCGATACCCATTGCTGGATTTCACTGACTGGCACGAAAAGCTTAATGAACATTTCTCGAACTTGGTCTTCTTGTGTTTTGTCTTGGTGATTTGTGTGGAGAATATCATTTTCTACGGCAATCTCCCTTGGCCTTGCCTTCCCGACGATAACTTCATGGGACAACCTGCTCTGTGATCATCTGCTCAATGATAACCTGCCCTGAGATAAGATGAATAGTTAGTTCTACGATGACCTGTTCTGGGATAGTCTCCTTGAAGGTAATCCGTTTTGGCTGACTTTCCCTGCAAAATGCCTACGGGGTAAAGTCTTATACAGTACATACAGTATCATAGGATGACCTGCAAGGCCAGGATCAATTCCTATCTGAACTTGGGTAGGTATTTCCTCAACGTGGTCACCTATGTGCGAGGTCAATGTTGAATCACACCATTCTTCCGGCCTGTCGCACTGTGATGTCAAACATGTCGACAAGTGGGTAGCAAACTGGAGTGGTGTCCCAGGGGTCCGAGGTGGTGGATGCTACGCTGCGTCGGGCGGACCTGGGAGCTGGAATTTTGCATGTGATTGTGCCCAGGATGGAGAAATGGCGGATGGAACGAGCCAAAGACCGCTCACGGCTCACTGCTCACTGGCTCACGTGGCCGTTTGCGCTTGTGCCTTGTGGCTGGCAAGCCGGAATGGCCGACGGTGGGATGAAATGGGATGCCGTCGAATTCGCTAAGAATATTCCTCTCTCTCACTACTTTTCTCACATATCCTGATCATGTATTAAAATCAGTCTGTATTTCACACATTTTCATCCCCCGACACCTGGACCCGACTGCTGCGCAACCGATGACGTCGTAAACCCACAGTTTCCGTTTGGGTACCGGCAGAGACGGAGACGGAACGGCACAAGACAGGAGGAGAGGGAAAGAGCGGTGGTAGCAAGATCCAAGCAAAGCTGTGCTGGCTGTGGACCTGGCAGGTGCAAGGTACAGGCAGCGCTTGCCGCTGAGGAGGGGCGACGGACAAGGGGAGGAGCCACGACTGACTTAGATGGCTGCAATCGTGAGTTCCATATTGTTGTTTTTCTCTTTTTCTTCCCTGCATCTTCAGTTCATCTTCATTTCGTCTGCATTCTTATCCTTCGACACCAAATGTCGCTGTGTCTTCTGCGGCAGGTGCAGCAGGTGCAGCTGAAGAGGGCGCTCATGCCACCTGCCGCCCACCTTGCCTGGCCTTGGCGCGCCTGCCAGTGTGACCAGTGCAGGTGCAGGCAGGCACCTGGGAGCTTCCTGCCCGATGCGCCAGATGGGCGTCGGAGGTTGTTGAGCTTCCCCAGGTGGCAAACATCACTTGCTACGTGCTGTTGACGTTGCCCTTGATGCCCGCCTTCATTCGATCTGATCTGGTCGGGCGCCTTCGTCTTCAGTCTTGACTGCCTACGCCCTACCTGTGTGCATGACAACAGCTTCTTCTCATGCTAGCTGTGTAGCACGTACAGTCTCATCTTCCCCCAAGGCATCCATCAATCATGCTCCGGTTCCTCCGGTCCTGCCCAAGCGCATGAGCTTGCTTGCCAGCGCCCCATTCCAACCCGACCAGCCTTCCCTTCGTTGGAACAGGACATTCACAACCCGACGCTTCCATCCGTGTCGCTTACTTCTAGCTAACGCGAAGCCCTCTTCCACCCGGCACAGGAAATCCCCTGGCTAACCCACATGTCCACCCCTCGTCGCCAACGAGGCGACACCCTCGACAGTTCCTCCTCCACTCACTCGCCAAACCGCAACGATGACGGCCCGACCTCCTACCTAGGCGCCGCCGCCGCTGAACCCAAGCCGACCTATGCCTCCTTCTCCCCCGCGACCCTGTCCTCCTCCCAGCCCGTGTCCGCCGCCAAGCGACTCTCTACCATCCTCGTCCACCAGAAGTCTCCGCTGCTGCTGGCCACACCTCCCCAGGTCACTCGCGCCCTCGCATACAGCCATCCCTTCCTCCTGCCCTTGAACAAGCTTGCCGGGCTGTTGAGCTGGACCACGAAAGATCCTTGGGAGAGCTTCCTGCTGGTCGCTGTTTTCTGGGCCATAGTGCTCTACGGAGATGTCGCCGTGCGCTTTGCAGGGCCTGTGGTTCTGGTCCTCATTGTGATACTGGGCATGTACGGACGGCGTTTCAGCCCTCTGAGCAGCAGTGGCTGGAACGAGGACGGTGGCGCCGGAGGGGGACATGCGCCCAAAAGTTCAAAGAGCAAAGGGAAGAAGGCATCGACCGAGAGCACGGGACCGGCAGCTGCAAATGCGGCGGCGGGAGGTGGGGGCGGACAACACACAAGGGCTGGATCGGAGGCAACAAACACGAAACACCAGAAGACGCTGGATGAGATCGTCGAGACACTGAAGGAGTTCACTGCGAGGTGTAATATCCTCATGGAGCCGCTGCTGGAGTTGACGGATTTTCTGAGCACCCAGCGCACGGCGACCAGTGCGACCACGAGGCCGGCCCTGACAACGCTGTTTGTACGCATATTGATGTGCACCCCCTTTTGGGTCGCCTTGACCTTCCCTCCAGTTCGAATCATATCCACGCGGAGGGTGATCCTCGTGTTTGGAACAATAATCCTCACTTGGCATGCTCGAGTTGTCAAAGCTGGGAGGACGATACTGTGGCGCAGTGCGAGTGTTAGGAAGTTCGCGGCACTCCTGACAGGGCTTGAGATCGCCCTCCCGGAAAAGGCCAAGAACAAGGACAAGGGAAGTGAGACGCCTGCGTTCGAGAAAGACTCGACCAAATCGAACAAGGCGCCGTTGACTGGCAGAGCGCAAGCACAGTCCGAGCTGACCAAGGCCATACGCCGAGCCCGTGGGGCTACAGATGCCGGCGTGAGGTTCACTTTCATCATCTACGAGAACCAGCGCCGCTGGGTCGGTCTCGGTTGGACAAATAGTCTGTTCGCTTACGAGAGGGCAGCGTGGACTGACGAGCATAACAACCCTGTCCCACCCAAGGAGAAGTTCGAGCTTCCCGAAGTTGATGACGATAGCAACATGCGGTGGCGGTGGGTAAGTGGCAGCAGGTGGAGGGTGGACGGCGTGTCGGATGATTCGGTGAATGGCGGAGTTGCTGGAGGCGCAGAGGCCGAATGGAATTACGACAGCGATGGCGGAAAGAATGGCTGGATTTTCTATGACAACAAGGTATGCTTCTATCCTGTGAGCCAAGCCATGCGCCCAGCTGCAACTGACAATTCGATATAGTGGCAGAATGGCCGACGCGGCCAAGACGGCTGGGGAAGATGGACGCGAAGACGGAAATGGTACCGTGACGCCGAGCTGGTGGAAGTGGACAGCGACGAAGAGACCGAACAAGCCAAGCAGCCTCCTCAAGAATCCTCACCGACGCCCACTCCAGAAGCACGGCCATCCCTTCCACCTCGGCCGAGAACGCCCACACTCGCGCCGCCTATCACAACTTTCTCACCGAATAACGAAACGATGAGCATGCCTGACCTTCACCGTCCAAATGACGGCCTCAAGGAGATCAAGGAGGAGGACTCTGAAAGCCCGGAAAGGGAAAAGACCCCGTCGGAAAGGGAAAAGGACGACGCTTCGTCGGTGCTGTCGACATCATCTCGGTCGATGAGGCTACTCCCCTCGCTGCGACGCAGGGTCACTGATAATACCGCCGCCGCTGCAGCAGGTCAAAGGCCGCCAAGGCGAGACGACAGCATCACTAGCAGTCCGCGGTCAGCCGTGGTATCGCCGTACTCGGTGGGCGGCCGGGCCCGGCGCACTAGCGAAGTGCAAAGCGAGGATGACCAGGCGAGCCTGGGCCCTGGGCTGGGGCTGGAGATATCCAAGGACCGCCGGAGTGGGTCGTGGGGGATAGGGGACGAGGCTGTTATGGGGCTAGAGTAGACCACAGATGACTGGATGGATGGTCTGTCCTTGGTAGGGAGAGGGCAACGAGTGGTGGTAATGTTAGTTGTTATAAGCAACGGGTTTTAGAGTTGACTCTGTTTTGATTTGTGTCTATGTCTGTCCCCTGCCCCCATGCTTGTCTATTCGTGTATGCGTATGCATTTATGGGGTGTTGAGTATCTGTATCGATTGTGCGTACGTGTGCATAGCATGGGCGTTATGCTTGATTGGCCAGCTCGTTCAATATTTTCTCTAGATCATTGACTGCGAGGAATGCAGATTTACTAGAATGCATATTATTCCAGACAACGACGAGTACGAGAAAGATCATTCTTTTTCCTTGTTATGCCGTGGTCAACAAGGCAGAAGAAATTGACTAGCTGAGGGATGTAAATGAACCAATGTGATTTAGTATATGTTGAGAATTTGTTTTCTGATGTCCTTAATTCAACTACTCCCGCTTCGCCAGGCCATCTCTGATCAGCTTGCCGAGGTCCTCAGATACGCGAGCGAACATTTCTGAATTCAAAGGTTAGCAAGCGATCATAAAGAAGTAGACTCAACACCCTCAATCTCTCAGAGAGAGATAAGGCGTGCCTAACCATGAAGTATGAACTCACCTATAGACTCCTCCTGCACCTCAGGCAGAGCCTTGCCCAGGTGCGGTAGCAGGTTCGCCAGGAACGCCTCCTGGCCGCCCTCCTCCTCCTTCATCATCTCCCACAGCTCGCGCGACTGCACAAAGTCCTCATCGCCGACCTCCTTAGCCGACGTGTACGCGACAGCACGGCCAGCCCACATGTCGTGGTCGTAGATCTCCGGGTTGGGCGCCCGCGCGATCCTCTGGAAGCTGGAGCGGACGTAGTTAGGGTCGGCGCCGTAGTTGCCGTTGAAGCTCATGGGCCCGTCGCGGCTGTACGGCGCGTAGACGTGGCTCCGCGCGCGGTTGCACGGCAGCTGCTGGTAGTTGGGCCCGACGCGGTAGCGCGCCGCGTCCGGGTAGCTGAACATGCGGGCCTGCAGGACGATGTCGGCCGAGGGCGCGACCCCCGGGACCATGGCCGAGGGCGAGAAGGCCGCCTGCTCGACGTCCTGGAAGTAGTTGTCCGGGTTGCGGTTGAGGACGATGCGGCCGATCTTCTTGAGCGGGTAGTCCGCGTGCGGCCAGGTGTAGGTCGGGTCGAAGATGGGGATGTTGTATGTCTCTGCGTCCTTGGGGTCCATGATCTGTAGGTATACGTTCCACGAGGGGAAGTCGCCGCGCTTGATGGCATCGAACAGGTCTCGCACGTGGTAGTCTGGGTCTGAGCCGGCCAGCTGGCTCGCCTTGTCGGATGGCATCGTCTTGATGCCTGCTTCGGGCTTGAAGTGCCACTTGACGTACTTGAAGCTGCCGTCTGGCTTGCCGAGCTTGTATGTGTGGACGCCGAAGGCGTTGATGTTTCGCACCGACTCCGGGATACCGCGCTTGCCGAACAGCTGCATCAGTGCGTGAATGCCCTCCTGGTTGTTATTGTGGTAGTCCCAGAACATGTTTGGGTCCGGGATATTGGTCTGCGGGTGTCGCTTGTGCGACCGGTTCATGCTGGGGAACTTGATCGGGTCTCTGAGGAAGAAAACGGGTAGGTCGTTGAACACAAAGTCCTGGTTGCCCTCCTCCGTGAAGATCTTGACTGCAAACCCCCTGACATCGCGCACCGTGTCGGCTGATCCCTTCTCGCCTCCTACTGTTGAGATTCGGGCGAGCAGGTCTGTCTTCTCGCCTAGGCCTGTCAGAAACTTGGCTGAGGTGATGTCTGAGATGTCCTCGGTCACTTCATAGTAGCCCCATGCGCCAGCTGCCTTTGCGTGGACAGCTCTATCATGAGTGTCAGCTTCCTTGGTCCTCAAGTTGTATGTCTTCTGGCTTACCTTTCTGGTATCCTCTCGCGTGGGAAATGTGTCAGAGACTCAATCAGTTGAGTGTCTGTCAACAAGCCTAGCCCTCCATTTCCAAACTTGCTGCGGATTTGCAGGACAGTTGTTGGATCCTCTACTGGTTGTCCCTCAGCTAATGTGTAGACTGGGTTATCGGGAAACTTTAAGATATGTTAGAGGTAAACCAGTCCCTGCCTTGTAATCGTGGCCTTGATGGCATAGGACATAACGACATTGGGGTTCCAATTCCACGCATCATGTAGGCTTCACTTACCGATGTCGTCCCTCCATAGGCGTGTTGCGTGTCGGCCGTGTGGTCTTTCATATAGCCCATTGTGATCTCTCTTGAAAGGTCTGATATCTTATAAAATTGCAGTTTATTCAGAAATTGCGTCCCGATCAACGTGAAGACGAAATACTTGGCATGGACTTCGAAAAATTGTGACAGATTGGGAAGAGATTCTGTTTATATATTCTCTGGTCACTACCAGTCCTGTCAAGAAACCGACGTACAACAATTACGTCTATCGTTCACATGGCATCTGGTTCTCGTCGTCATGACTGGCTTGAAAACGTTCCACAACAGATGGTTTGGTTCAAAATGGTGCAATCTCGATTGCGGAATTCCATCTTGCTCCCAGATATGCTGCAATATCCTCCAGTGTGTTCAGTTCCATGTCGTGCTATCTGCTCAACGTCATGTTCTCGACAAGTACCAAACGTATCTTCGGTAAGGTGGATCACAAGGCCCACTCAATCCATGGTGATCCAATCCCCATGTACATATTTGCCAGCAGGGTCTAGAACGTCTTCTCATCAATGCGAAAGAAATGGATATTAGCTTGAGGCTCTCACGGAACCTTCGGCACAGGGGAGGCGAAAATGTGCCAGGTGTCTATCATCTACCTATCAAACGGCTCTACAAGGCTGATCACAGGGGGCTGAGTAAGAGCACCAAAGCAAGACTTGGTTGACTTGTCGAGTGAAGCTTGACAATACGCAACTTTGGTTCGTGGACAGAGTTGCATTGCTCAACGGGAATACTATGACTCACTGATTAGCGATCAATCAGCCTTGCGGCAAATTGACCAACTCGGGAATTCGGAGAGTTCAACACAGCACTAAAAGCTGTCAGGACTGTAAACCCTTCCGTGAATCCGTTTTACGTCCGAACTTGGTCGAAACCCGTCATTGAAAATCACAGCCAGGTCTCAACTCACCGAAACCTGACATCCACGTCACTCATGTCTCGCAGCCTCGGGATTGAGGTATGTGTTCGGGATAGGCCGTACGCTGAGCGGCGGTCTAGATTCACCACCACACAGGATATTATTTAATTAATGAGTGAATTTTCCCCTCAGCCTATCATACAATTAATTGGTGCATAGAGATAACTGGGTTTCGCAGTGATCATGGCAAGAACCACAGAATGTCTCCGTGTGCTCTAATAGTAGAGCGAAGCGAGTATTGTGTGCGCTTCGTTTGATGGCAAGTACCACGACTATGATCAAGCCATGCAAATAGAATGAATTCCACACTTCGCTTCAATAGCATTTGATGGTGACCTAGGTCACCCCAACCTGCGGTCCTTCCACCTTGCTATTTGTTGGCGGGCAGCTCTGAGGGCAAGCCCTTCCATCGAGATCGAATCGGGTGGTCCCTGCTGGCGAAAGAAGGCATCGGGACCTAAAATCGCCTCTGCTGTGGATCCCACCGCACTTCTCATAACACCATGGGTCTTCGTGCTGGTTATAAAAAAGCTGTTGATCGTAGCTGTGCTCACATGACAGCTTCATTTCTTTGCCTGTGACTCAAGATCCCACAAATGCTGGTGGGTCTATTTCAAGCTTTTCCAATCCATTTGCTGCATACGGAGCGTCAGCTCCTTCTGTCGACCAGCCCGTTGGATTTCCATCACTGTCCCTCCCCGTGTCGCGATCAATAGCTTGCTGTACAAGCATCATTGCGCGAAGCAACTTTCCTCCAGAATCAGTCTTCGAGAGTACTGTTTGGGCCTTACTCTGGGCCTTACTCTGGAACATTCGAGACCAAGCGCAGTCGTTGCCCCGACTGCTGGAGAGCAGCCCCAATTCGAGGGGCGCCGGGCCGAATCCCGCGTTTTTCCAGCCCACGATGGCTACAAACTGGAATTGATCACCGTATTTACGGACAAGAATGTTTCTTGGCTCGTGGAGGGCATAGTGACACAGAACGCTTCCCGTGTACAGATTCTTGAGGTCTTTAGAGGTGAGGTGGATCGGCTCGAGATCTGGATATCGTGTAGAATCGATGACAACATGGGTAAAGCCGTCAAGATCGAGACATGCAATCATGCTGTAGACCAAGGGGTTATGAGTATTGCGAGCCTGTGGTGGCTCAAGTATCCGCTTCAGAAGAGAGGCGGTGTCGTTGTGATATCCCAAATGAGGTCCGCCAATCCAGCCTCCATAGGACTTGCCATCATCGTAGACGGGGTTGAGAGGGGTATTGAGTAGTTTTGAGAGGATCTCGTCGCTGTCGATTCGCAGATTATAGCTCTCTCGCCGGAATATACCATGTACCACAGCATCCGCGATGTTGCTAAGATCTGACTCGGAAATCTCACCAAGGACCGAGTCTAGTGACACCGTGTTGGGAACGCAATCTTCACAAAAGTAATCCAGCCGTGATCCGTCCTCCAAATTGAGCCGACCCAATTGCAAAACTCTGGGAAGCGCGCCCATGACATTCTTCGACAGCGCGACGTTTTGGAGAGACGCGATGACGGCAATGTCGGAGGCTTCGTGTCGTGTGCTGGCCGGAACAGGCCCGCCGAGGTGGAGAAACAGCTCCGATGGGAAGGATCTCGGTGCCCTCCGGAATCGTATTTTCAGGGTGCATGGAACTTTGTCGGTCCGTGAGTCTCGAAGAGCTGTAATCAGGCAGTCGACAATGGTGTAGTCTGGGAAAAGTCGTGGTAGAAGCGACTCCCGCTCGATAAGGGACACCCAGAATGATTCCATGCCTCTGATTATCCGCTGCTTTTGCCTTCTTTGGGCCAGATTCTAGGTTTTGATAGACAAATTCTGAGTTCTTATTAGATTCCGGATCCCTTTGCACTTATAACGAGCTCTGGAAGGTCAAATCACCCGCCAGAAGCAGTCCTCAAAAGCGCAGATGCAAAGAATGATACGGATACTATGCCTTAGCCAGAGCCTGTTCGAACAAGAAACTTGACGGTGAGCGGGTGCCTGCTCGCAGGCTTCTGCCCTGCAGCTGTGAGCAACATCAACTTGTTTCAAGCGCAAATCCAAGGCACATATTTCAAAACCCAAACTCCGGTTTTTTTTTTTTATTAAGCTTGCCTTCAACTTTGCAGGATGTCGACCTGATACGTACTATGGCTGCTTGAGCAGCCCTGCTTGTTCAACAAATTGTCATTCAGCAAGGTACATGTATCTATTTAGACAAAAAAGTAAGGCTCGGAGCGGCGTTGTGTACGTGCCGTAAACGATCAAGATGTATTGCCAACAAAGAAGTAGTGGGATTGACAAATGCAGCGCCAAAGTTCCCCGAGAAACACGGGGGCGCTTGTATATGGGGCGTGGTTTAGATCGAAGACATTTGCCTACACCGAACTCTGTTGTGTCAGACATTTCTGAAAGCCAATGAAATACATCGGTCTGGTATGGTCTCCCGCAACCGTCTTTGTAAACACTCCGAGATGTCTCAACAGCAGCAGCAGCAGTCTGCCTTCATGCAACAGATTCCAATTTCTTTACTGTTTTGTAATGGTGAAAGTATGGTACAGCACAGCAAATTTGAATGAGGGGTTTCTTGCCAAGAGCCCATGTTGAAGAATATGGACAGTCGGCAGAGAAGTTCACCAGCCCCGGTCCCGTGTGTATCTGCATTTGGACCAGACCTCACAATTCAGATATCACGGCTCAGTAAAATTTTGGCCCTTCCAATGCAATCACCTGCCACTCATGGAATAATACCGAAATTTCGATAGGTTTCTCAAGAGTTCGGACTTGCAAGTCTCTTTTGGCAAGTTCACTAAGTGTACGGGATGACCTGCAACCAAGCCGTCACCGGCTTCTGTTCCCCACCGCCAGCAGCCTCAGTCTCGTTGATGGTGACCTCGCCGCCATGCTCGCACATGTCCATGGCGGTAAGGCCTAAGTAGACGCAGCTTTCGCGGGAGAAGTAGACGTCGCCACAAGGGCCATCGTCGGGAATACTCTGATTAACGTAGTGGAGGCTTGCGAAATGGAAGACGAAGCTGCGAGAAGCATTGTTCGGCATGTGAACGTCAAGAGCTTTCTGTAAGGGCATAAAGTGCCCCATGTCAGTCAAATCGCCCCTATGTCAGGTGAGAGATGTGTAATGGATCGTGTGTGCTTTCTTCTGCTGCTGTCTGCATGGCACTTACCGCCGCATTGCACTGATATACTTGATCGCCAAGGGGAGGCTCGCAAGTCTCGTTGAGGGCCTGGGAGATCTCTTGCCTACTTCCCAGATCGGCAAACTCCACTGGATGCTGCTCGGCATCATAGCAAGAGCCGTCGTCTTGGGCGAGGGTAGGCCTCAGAGACAACACCCAGGTTGCGTATATGACGGTGATTAGGTTTAGTTGCATGTTGGAAGATGAAGTGCGTCAGATGATTGAGCTTGTGTCGTCGAAGCTGCGTCTGGTCGAAAATAAGGCATCCAAGCTTTCGAGCCAGGTCTTTGACATGACATCTTGCACGTGTTGTTGATGGTGGGAGGTGGAGCCGGGGAGGCTAAATCTGCAGGGTAATTAAAACCGTATGGACTTGGTTCATGTCACTGCATGGTCAGACCCGACAGTGAGGGGTTGGATACCATCATTCGCTCTCTGCCCTGGCTCAATCAAACAAAATAAGGTTAAAAGAAAGGGGTCCCTGCAGTGAAGTGATTAATTTAAAGACTTCTGACAGCTTGTCTTACAGTTGATAGCACTTATCCTATGCTTTCCGTTCCCATAGAGATGGCAAAAATAATTTAATATTGAGCTAGATAGCTATATACTTATCATGTGAATGGAATTCTCTCAATTTGCCTATCAAGCCCTTAAGCAAAGCCGGTGTTGACCAGGAAGCTCACATCGTTGTTGAACGAAGAAGCGGCATCGAAAGTGTGAACGCCGCCGTTGCTCGCCACGTAGCCAACGTTGCTGTAGTGGCGGATGTAGCGCGTGGGATAGCCCCAGGCCCGAATCGAGCTTCCCGAGCCGTTGAGGCCGGCCTGCGTGCAGAACGTGGCGTCCTCCTTGAACTGCTTGGTGCCGTCGCTGGCGGCGACCTGCAGCTCGAAGTTGTAGTGCCGAATGTAGCTGCCCGCCGTGTCCTTGGACTCGAATGAGTAGCAAGCACTGTTGCCCAGCCCGGCGCGGACCGTCCAGCTGGCCTGCTGCTTGAGCGCCGTGGCGCTGGATGACGAGACGACCTGAGTGTTGACCGTGGCGCCGGTGTGTGCGAGGTAGCGGTCTGTGTAGCCGGGCGTGGTGGCCTGCAACGAGACCGAGTTGCCAACAGTGAATGCTGGGCCGGCGTTCAACGACGTAGTAGCGTACTTGGCGGCTACGATGTTGGCCTGCACTGAGTTCTCGGTAGCATCGGACGGGAAACCGGACGTCATCACACCCTCGTAGAACGTGCCCTGGGCGCTGATGCTGTTGTCGCCGCCAATGCCAAGAATGATGGCGCCCTCCTTCTTCATTGGGTTGTAGCCGGACGGGCGCGCGCCGTTGTAGTACGTCGACAGCGAGCCGGACGCAGCGTTGCCACCGCGGAGCGCCCAATTGGCTGACTGCCCCTTGGTGACCGCAGTGAAGAACCGATTGGTGATGGTCGGGTCGGCAGTGTTTTGGCCAGCGCTGAGGCCAGAGAAAAGGCCGTTCTCAAGATCGGCCATGAGCCAAGGCCCGCTTCCGGCGCCAGTGCCCCAGATGGTGCAGGTGCCATAGTAGATGGCCTCCATGTGACCATTGCCCGTGTCAGTGCTGCTGGTCTCTGCGTTTCCGTAGTCGAAGCAGCAGCCACTGTTGTAGTGAGTCCCGTCGAGGACCGCGTACATACCCTCGGACGCGTCGCCTGTGGCAGTGCCGCTGACGGCGTTGTTGCGGTATCCAGTTCCGGGCGAGATAAAGACACCGTATGCCTTCTGACCGTTCAGCGTGACCGGAGCGCCAATCGCGCTGGCCAAGTTGTCATAGCCATTGGCTTCCGGGCCTTGGAAGCCGCCGGGCGGAGCCCGAGTGAGATGGTTCCCACGGCCGGACTGGTCGTAAATGATCGAAATCAGGCAGGTCGTGCCGGCGCAGAAGGAGTCCTGGGCTGCGGCATTGGCGACACCACCGGCGGACAGTGGCGCGATGTTGGTCGTGGCACTGTCGGAGCCACGTTGCACCTGGTAGAGAGAGCCGCTGAAGGCACTGTACAGGGCCCGAGTGGTGCTGTGCGCAGCGACGCAGGGCGTGCCGCCAGACGAGTAGATATCACAAGGCCCAGCAGCGACCAGGGAGCCCGTGGCAGCAAGCCCTAGAGCGAGGACGCTCGCGCGATCGAGGATTGGCCGTGAGAAGTGCATCTTGTCGGATCACTCTTGCTAAGGGAACGGATAGGATGGGCACGCCCGTGAGCGACTTGAACTCATGGATGAGAAGCCTGTCCTCTCATCGAAGAAGAATGGCATGATCGCAGGCTTTTAAACCGCGCGGTATATGGCCCCTTTGAGTTATCATTTCCATTTACTTTTCAAGGTACCGCGGGTGTTGACTCGGCAATGTGACACTATTCACGTGGAGTCCCCACACTCGCTTGTGCTTTACATCCGCTTCTAGACCAGGGGTAGCATGCGATGCTAAATTAGCGGAAATTTCCTCCAATGCAGACAGAAGCTTGTTTGCGGATGCTACCTCGTATTGCACTTAACTATGTACGTCGCTACTGTCACTCTCTAGCGTTACACGGGAAGGCCTCGTGACAGTTCTGAAGTTGCTTCTCACCGGCATTAAAGGTGGAATCAAATGTTCCGTGCAAGCGGGAGTCTCCAAATGTTGCAATGAGGGGACGGGAGGTTGCCGGATTCAGAAATAGCATAGCACATACATCACCATAGTCACACGCGTTCCTCGCCTAAGAGGCGCGGCTCTAGAAATGCCCGTCTCTAAGAGGTGCGGTTCTGCGCGTAGATGTATAGATAATCGCAGGGGTCGGTCTTATTAAGAGGTGTTCGCAGATCATTCGGCCGAAGTATGAGCTGGTGCCTTGCAGGTCATGTTAGTTTCCGCTGTGTTTGTAGCCGATCGAATACTATCGGATGCATTATCCAATGATGAATCATACTCGATGATCTAGTCTGGCTTACTGTCTTACGCGTCTGTGGATGCTTGAACCAAACGGACCACGTGAACAGTCTCAACAAGCCACCTCGGATGTTGCGGAGCCGTTGAGAGCAGCGTGGACCTGCTTGCTGAACAGGGCCAGTAGTTATGCCGATGAGGAAGTGCGGAGAAGCCTCGGTAATCTTAGTTGTAGACTGCACGTTGACTCAAGCAGCTATGCCTCTTGCAAACTTGTCCGATAATGCCAACATGAGCTGGGGCATTGCGAGGGAGAGAAGCATAATCACGGGAAATAGTCTTATTGTCTAAGATGTTTGATTGGATGATAATTAGAGCATCGCTTTTCATAAGCGGGACCTATCAGTAGACGCATAACAGCCGTGCTGATGCTACAGCGTCTCTTTACGCTGTAGCCCGGCTTCGACTGATGCGGGATGTCCTTGATGCACAACACCTTAGGTCTGTTGACATCCTTCGCGAGATGAGTGCTCTCGACGTGACTCCGGGAGATCCAGCCTGATCCACGCTCATTGAGGGACACAACACTTGACGATAAATTAGCCCGAGGAGCGTATCAATCCCCACACGAAAGGCTGTGGTAGTCATGGCTGAAGAAAGATCTTCATGCATCTTACAGTCCACATGAGGATTATGGCCATTGATGGCTATAATTTATGTGAGAAGGAGAAATCGTCCTCCGTCAATGTCTTATATGTCATTAGAACCTGGAGCAAGATGTCAGGCTCGCATTACATGCATCGCTTTTCCCAGTTTCCAGGTACTGCTGATGCTACGAATTTCTGGGAGATGAGTTCGTGTATTTCGCTGCCCGAGATATTGATCTCAAGCTGCGTCTCCGGCCCTGGCCTTGACGATTGGTCCCGACCACAAGCATCGGAGTTATCAGAGGGCACCGATATCAAAGTCCTGAATAGCACAACTTTATTGGATTACTCGATTACCGCTGCGTGCCGTGAGACACCTCCTCTCCCCCACCGACCCCTATCTAGGCTAGATGTTTAGGAGAAGTATCGCTCTCCACTCTCGTGAACCTCATCCTCCTCAATCATCCTGTCCGGAACAACTTACTCATCCTCGTCAACCTCTCCTTGCTCGTCATCTCCTCCGACCACAGTTCGCTCGTTGCCCTCCCTAACCTGCTGTTTCTCGTCAGGAATCCTAGCTGGCGCAGCGCCTGGAGCATTACCCGGTCGAGGTATGACAACTTGACCATTGTATCCCGGTGGTGGGCCTGGATATGCGTCAGCTCGGCCCCTAGGAGCTTGAGGCAAGTTGGGCACGGGCACTGATTCGACCCGGACGAAGGCGGTCTCCGGGTCAACTATTAAATATTCCAATGGCCCCGTATGCGGAGCAGCCTGGCCCGGAACAGCGCGAGCCAGGTTGTGTGATGCAAATCCGGGGGCCCATTGCGCTCCCCATGACCATTGACTTTGATCGTGCTGTGCAATATGAAACGGAGGCCTGCCACCGCCAGGTCTGAAGATGGAGCCATGGTTGGGACCTTGTGTGGGAGGATTGTGTCCATAATATTGTTGCGGATGTTGAACTTGTTGCTGTTGCGGCAGTTGGTACGCGCCCGTATTCGCCCTGGCGTCCGGCGGGCCAAACTGAGTTCCATGATGTGCCGCAGGGCCAAACGAGCTCTACCTATTGTTTGCGTACTGTGGATATGGGTTCTGTTCTGTGGGTGCCCGATACTGAGGCGGTGGTTGATTCCATTGGGAGGGGCCTGGTGCAGGCTGTTGCATAGCATTAGCCGCCGCCTGCTGGTGAAGGCGAGCTTCTGGAAAGTCTGATCGAGGGACAAACGGCGGTGCAGCTGGGTTCATTTGCATTCCCCCTGCTGGAAGCAAAGGTGTCCGAGGTGGTGGATCACCCGGTGGAGGGGCATCCGCCGGTGCAGGCGCTTGCATGCGTTGTGTTAGAATCTCATTTCGTCTCGCTGCTGCCTCGCCCAATCTCGCCAACGCTACAAGCCTGGCCGAGCGGTCGGCTGGAATCTGAGGGGCACTTAAATGCGGTTCACTTCCGACGGCCTCTGCTGCGTGGGCCGGTTGCTCGCCGGCTTGCTCATCCCGATCGGGATCTTCCATCACGACAGACTGATTAAATACTGAAAAGACTGAATGTGTGAGCGGGATGAGGGGGCTGGCAGTTGAGACGACTGGCGGCGGTGGGAGTTGAAGTGTGATGATGAAGTTTGCACAGAGAATTCCACAACACTCTTTGCTTCAGGAGACATTCCATTTCGACAACTACGTCCCTGTAGTGCGATGGAAGGGAAAAAAATCGTGGGGAAGGAGTGTCCCTTGAATACAATGGATCTGAAAATCAGCATTTTGTTTGAGTGTCTGACTCGACTCTTCGTGAAGAGGCAGTTACGGATGTGTATTGAAAAGGTAAGTCCCTGCTTATACAAACGCAGACTGCATCCATGGATCATGTATTTTGTGGATTGGAAGAAAGAGCCATGTAACTCCATAAGTCCTATAATGACAAGTATCACAGGAATATTGCTGTAGCTCATAAATTGGTTATATAACATCAATACCTCTTCTAAATGCATCTTTAATGGAATTGTGCCAAGTTTGCCAAAATTCTGAAGGCTGATCAGACTCATGGGAATCCGCAAAAAGAGGTGAATGAAACTTGAATAGATATAGGAGCGACGCTATAAGAGGTACGATTCCCACAAGAGGTGGTTCAACAGGAAAGTCTACGTATTGGGTCAGGTCATGTTCGGGTATTGTGGTCCCTGCGAAATGCAGTACACTGTTCTTTTTCATTCTCAACGTTCCGGGGTAGAAGGCTGCGAATTAATCATTTTAGGCAACATGATGTCGATCGCGGCGTTGAAGGCTGCTGAATGAAGCACGTTTTCGAGATGATAAAGGCCCCATTTTCCAGTATTCCCGGAAATAATTTGTCTCCACCCAATGCGCCCATCACACTAATGAAACGTACTGGGGCGAGGCGATCCTTCAACCAACAAGCTGTTGGCGCTAACAAGCCACAATCGCAACCAACAGCTCACACCTCGAGTCCACTCTCTCGACTCATGGCCAGCCTTAATTAGTGCTTACCATCCTTTGGTCATCTTCATGGGTAGATGAATCACCAACTTGCATCTGCTCGGATGTGATGTTCTCTTCATCTCGCATGCCAAGCTGCAGAATAGCATGGGTTCGGTTACACAAAGCATGGGGAAACTCACCGTAGCGGTGGTTGGTGCAGGTAAGCTCACCGTGCCTGGAACACCCAGTCTATGCCTTGGCTGGATGCGAGGCTTCTGGAAACAGTACGCTGACACACGCTCACAGGCCCTTCTGGGCTTTCGATGCTCAAGCAGCTGCGTGACGATGGCTTCGCAGTCTCGGGTTTCGAGAGGCGGGACAAGGTCGGGGGGCTATGGGCCTACTCGGACAACAAGTCCTACACCACTGCCCTTCCCCGGACCATGGCCAACATCAGCAAGTTCACGTGTGGCTTCAGCGACTTTCCTATGATGGATAAGTACCCTATCTATATGAAGACGGAGCACTTCCAGGACTTCATGGAGAGCTACGCCAGGCACTTTGATCTCCTCAAAGACTGGAACTTGAACACGACCGTCAAGAAGGCATCGCGCAACAAGGACGACACCAAGTGGAGCCTCGAGGTCGAGACAGCCGCCGAGGGAACCAAGAACCTCGAGTTCGACAAGGTCGTCTTCTGCCACGGCTACCAGACTAAGGCCATTGTGCCGACCTTCGAAGGCCAGGACAAGTTCGAGGGGACGATCACGCACTCGCAGCAGTACCGAAGCCCCCTACCCTTCAAGGACAAGCGCGTCCTCGTCCTGGGCCTCTCGTCCACGACCGGCGATATCGTCCCGGACCTGATGCCGCACGCCGCCCACCCAGTCTACCTCTCCCACCGGCGCGGCGCGCTGCCTTTCCGGCGGTTCCGCAAGGGCGTGCCCAACGACACGCAGGTGACCTGGCGGCGGCGCCAGATGTCGCAGTTCCTACAGCGGTACTGCCCATCGGTGGCGAAGCTCCTCGCCGACTGCTTCATGACGCTGGGTGCCAAGCTCATGTTCCCGAACCTGAAGCCTGAGTGGCGGCTCCTGCCCATCCCCAGCATCCTGCTCCGGCTCCCCGGCAGCTTCGAGAACATCATGCCGCACCTCGAGGACGGCGGCTTGCAGTCAGTGCATGGGCTAAAGCGCTTCTTGGGCCCGAAGAAGGTGGAGCTCCTGGATGGCACGGTGCTGGACGACATTGACGCCGTGCTGCTCTGCACGGGATACAGGGCCGACTGGACGGTCGGGCAGTCCTTTATGGAGACCAGCACGCCGAAGGTCCACGGATTCGACAGGGTGCCCGGCGGTGGGGGCTCCATCTACCGGCTGTGGATGAACCTGTTTCCGCCAAAGTACGCCGACTCGTGCGCGTTCCTGTGTTACTCGGCGTTCGGCAAGTCCAACGGCTTCTCCTTCGCCGACGTGACGTCCATGGCTATCTCGAACGTCTTCCGCGGTGTCGAGCCCCTCCCTTCACTCGAACAGATGAACGGCTGGATCGACAACCATCAGAAATGGGTGGCGTCACGGTGGAAGATGGATCACAGCATCGACACGAGCATGGTGAAGCAATGGGAGTTCCAGGGCTGGCTTCACCGCGCCGCCGGGACGGGCATGGAGAACTTGAGCCCGCTGACCTGGAAGGGCTGGAAGTTCTGGTGGAACGACCGAAAGATGTATAATTTGATGAATGACGGCGTTGAGACGGCTCATATGTACAAGTACTTCGAGACAGGTAAGAGAAAGACGTGGGAAGGGGCAACAGAAGCGATTCTCCATGCGAATGAGGTTATTAAGAAGGTATTGCCCATCACTGAGGAGCAGGAGAAGGAGTTGTTGGCTGGAAATCCGGGTATGCGGAAATAGAGCAGAGGTTATTTCTTTCAAAGCAGCGCATTTCTTGTCAGGCAGTATATACAATATAGATACTTGTAAAGCTACTCATGGGTTGATGCCACGCACCGCCTTGAATCCGTCACTCTCGGGTGACAGCAATGCTGCTCTGCCGTCAGAAACACAAGAATTGTTTGTGATTGCGAACTCAAACTTGCTTACACGCCCTTGGAGTCATGACCTCTATATGATAGTACATCTTTACCTGGCATGCTCTTGCACCGGAAAACCCCAGCCCGGCAGCGCCGGTACCAGAATCCTTGAACATGTTCGAAGTTAGGGCATTGTTGAAAGGAAAGGCCAACCGCGGTGTCTTTGACTGCGTTTTGGATGTCTACCAATACCAAACCAGATTCGGCACCGGATCACAGCATTACAACAAAGGAGACCATACTCGTTATCCCACCACGACACATTTCGAGAGTATTGCTTGCATTTATACGAATTTCACAGCCGAGGAAGAAGGCCAGCTCTTAATCAAAAACCAGATCGGAGGGGGAAATGACAAGAAGCGCCGACCAATGACGCCGCCAAAGAAAGAAGACCTCGACAGGCTCCTCAAGGTCTTCACCAAACCGCCAGTATCAGCACCCTCGCCACCCCTCCGCAAGGGGGAAGTGTATTGCCTGTCAAGCTTCGCGGGGAGGGCAGAACAGTGGTACAAGGAAGAGGCACGCCGGCAGCTCACGCAGCTCAGCAGGGAGGCTGCGGGCGTAGGCCAGCGGCGCCAGCCGTCCCGGGCAGCAAAAGGGAACTTCGAGGCCGGCGACTACATCCTTCCTGTACACGAAGTGAACTCATTGCTCGCATCATCCGCGAGCAAGAATGAGCCCGAAACTAAAGCGTACGAGATATGTCTTCTCACGCCACCCGATGACAAAGATGGAGACGAAGGCGAGCAACCACCTGAGCTAGAAGACGAGGCGCCGAGTCCGCAGGCCAGCCTCGAGCACTTCCAAACACGCCTGGGCAGGGCCATCCACGCCAAGGGCCAGGAGCTGAGGGCCCGGAATATCGAGCATGGCATCCGGCACACGTGCACAGTGGGCAGTAGCGCGTGGGAATGCGTGGATGAGGAGTACTGCGGGCACGGGCTGCTGGACCGGTGCGTGCGGTGGGTGCCTAAGAAGCAAGCACATCTGCGGGCGCGGATGCGGCTCGAGATGGAGGGCTTCTTCGCGTCTGGAACTGAAAACAACAACCCAAAGCGGCTCGCCGAACTGAAGAAGGCCAGGGGCGCGTCGCTCAAGGCGGAGACGCTGCGGCGGCTCGGGGAGCTGGAGGCGGTGCTGCAGGCGGCACCGGCCGAGGAGGCGGAGATGCTCGAGAGCCCGACGCTGGGGCGGTGGCCCGCGTCGGCGGAGGGGTTCCTGCGCGAGGACGTCGGCGCGCAGCGGGTCGAGCTCGCCGGGCTGGCGTTCGCGGTGGATGTGTGTCTCGGGGAGCCGCGGGTGTTGATGCTGTAGAGCCCAAACACAACTTTCACATAATGATAACGAGTAAGAATAATTTGAGCCGGTCACTCGGTCACTAAGCCATTACTCGGTCACACTAGAGACTTGACGAAGAACGTAGCACTCCCCGGGCGCCCGTCCGCGTACGCCGCGTAGTCCGGGCAGGTGCCCCATTCCGTCCAGCCGGTGCGGCTGTAGAACCGGCGCGCCGGTGTGTCCGTCTCCGTGTCGAGCGTGAGCACCCGCAGCCCCAGGGTGTCCCGCGCGTAGCCCTCGACGTGCTCCATCATCGTCCTGCCCAGCCCTGATCGTTGGTGGGTTGGCAACACCAGCAGCTTGGCCACCTCGCCACGGTGGGCGTGCGTGGCCTTGGGGATCCTGAGGAGCTGGACGGTCGCCGTCACCTCGGGCCCGCCATCGCGGTCGCCAGGGCCGGTCAGGATGAACAGGTGGTTTGTGATGCCCAAGCTGGTGCCGAGGGACCTCCAGTATTGGTCCGCTTCTGCATCAGATAGCGGAGCAATAAAACCGATGGAAGACGTCGGCGGGTCGGGGTTGACGCATGATTGCAGCAGGGCTCGGAGAGACGGAAGATGTGCCTCAATGTCCGCAATAGTTGAGAGTCGTGAGATGGAGTTGCTTGTGGTGGTGACATCCGGCTTTCTCCGGTTGATTGTGCCTGCCTCATGTGTGGGCCCCTTGCCGCCTTCGGCTTCCGAACGGATTACGGCATTCGATATCATTTCATTCTTGGTCTTCTTGCGCCGGTGACTGTACGTCTGTTGCGAAGGATTATGCGCTCATCCAAGTTGATTCCACGTTGCAGAGCCCAGTGCCGTCGGGGACATGACGCTTCCGTAGAAAGCTACGAGCTTTCGGGTGGCAGCCATTATCTGGGGGCTTTGCCAGGTTGGTCCCTAGAGGCCAATGACAGCTCTCTGGGGCTTGAGAAGCTAGCCGTTATGTTCTCCCTTCTCACAGAGAGATAAGGGCGGGTATGTAGCTTGGTGACGCCTGTCAATTCACGAGATACGTCGATTTATCTGACTTGGCTAGCAGATAAAACGTAAATAATCAACCATCACTAGCCTTGAGAAAAGTCTCCGACTACACGGGAGGCGGCTACTACTGTCACAATTTCTCGATAACGCCAGCATAGTGGGCAGTGGAGTGGCATCGCATGGGCCTGATGACTTTGTTCTGGTAACTCGACCGACTCCCGCCGGAACTCCTCGGCCATGCATGGCAAGCCCATGACTTGCTCATAGGCCTGAGGGCATGGCAAGATTCGCCACCCGCGGAGACGGCCCCAGAATTGAAACCCAGGGCAATGGGCATGACTTTATCCAGATAAAGTGTGAGACAAAGGGAAGCCTCATTGCTTCTTCACGGCCTCAACTCGGTATGGTAACTGTATCACGAGCACTTGACCAGGGCCCCACTTAACAAGGTTAACGGCGATCCTGGAGCAACGACGTTGAGGCTGTCCCGATGCAACTCGTGGAAGACGGCGTGGGTCACTCGGCTGTCGCTGTCACTGTAACTCGGCTTGGCGGCACTTGGTTCTGTACACTACGGTAGTAACACTACAGTAATATGCCATCACTGAATGTCTCCGGGGTGTCACCGTGGAGCCGGTGTGTAGCCGTACAAGACAGCCGGGTTGTGTAGCAGGGCGCAAGCTCAAACTAACAGGGCACAACTGCATGCTCGTGTGGTGCTGCCCCGAGCCAAACCCGAGTGGCCTGGAGCATGTTACAGCGCTGTGTAATGCCCGATAAGATCATCCAGATAGCGATACGATGCCTCCCTCGGGGTGACTTTCGATCCACGGAGAAAGCCATGCCTGGCCGCAGCATAATGGTGATGGTCGGCCGGGCGGACAGGCACATGTGGCCAACGAAGGCAAGCAAGCGAGCAAGCTGCTTGAAGCTGCTTGGCTGGGGACAGCCGGGCAGACTGGGAGGCCAGACATCACACCTGCTGCTTCTGTCCCTGCTGCTGACCACCCCGAGTCAGTGAGATCAGTGTTGGTCCTATTGGGAATGATGTGTGTCCCTAGGTGCCCGCGATAACAAGGTCGGATAACGTAAAACGGGCGTGGGATAACCGCTTGCTAACCAGTGCAGTTGAAACAGCCCGGTGCTTTGAAAGTGCTCAACCATCCAGTCATCTTGCAACCCGCTAACCGCCAAAAGCGGGCTTTCAAGGAGACGAGGCACAGAGATCGGGGGCCGCCCCACGCCACCGACGGGTGACGCCTCGGCAGGTTGTATCGAGAGAGGGGAGGATCCCGCAGAAACCACGCACTGGTCTGTAGCAGAAGCCCCCCTTTGTACGTGCTGTATGCAGGAGTGTGTGTACTGTACGTGTGTCGTAGGATGACGTTAAACCCCATGTGATGTTCGGACGGACGCAGGATTGCCCTTTGTCGTGCATGGTAGTGTGCTGCTTGGGACGGCTATGCCTTCAAAGAAGGACTGGCCCAGAATCGCGCACAATTATCGCACCGCTTTGACCACACTCCCGTTTGACCACACTCCCGAAGCTGGCCGGCGCTGAACCAAGGCAGGGCTGGCAGGACGAAAGAGGCATCGGGGGGCAAAAGCATGGCCGCGGCGTCAAGGGTCTGCGAGGATCGAGCTCGAGGCCCAGCAGCCTGGCAGCAGGCTGGGCGGGCATGGACCCTGGACGGTGATCCTGATGTCCTGCTTCTTACTGGTCCAGATCGCCAGATCGAAGACTGTGGGGGGGTGGCCAGCGAGGAAGAAGTGGCACATGTATGTGTAGCGAGTAACGTTGGCTTAACGTTGGCTGTTGCGTAGGCGAGGTAGGCTCACGTAGGACGTAGGAGACAGATGGTGGGGCTGCTGGGCTGACGCTTGCGAATCGGCATCATTGTTCGCAGGGATCAGCATCCAGGCGAAGAGGACCCCTCCTCAGGCGGTGCTTGTGCTGCTTCTGGAATCCCGCACAATTGACGCAGGCTCGGATATATAAGACCACGTTCTCTTCCACTTCTTCACCCGAACCTTTTGTGTCTTAACCTCATCCACCATCCCACTTACAATCACATATCTTCTTAACAAACCATCACCAAAACAATCATCATGGCTGGCTGCGAATGCTCCGGTGCCTCCTCTGGCTCTAGCTGCAACTGCGGCTCCAACTGTGAGTGACCAACACCTGTCGATGTCGTCGTCCGCCCAAACAGCCAATACTAATATGTCTTCTTCAGGCACTTGCAAGTAAATTATACGTCTTTACGACCTTGACTTCGACCACCATGGCAATCAGACTGGCGGAGGAATAGGAAAGACAAATTGGGTTGCGACTTGCGTTGCGAATACGAATGGATAGATAATCACTGTTCTCTTTGACAATCGAACATTCTACACCCACTTCTCAAACCCTGACTATCATGTGCTCGTGACTTGAAAAGTAGACTACACTACGCTACGACAACCAAATGAATCCTCGTCTCTGTCCTACGCGTTGATCATCGCCGAGACTAATCAACGCTGGGATCGAGTGACTTTACCGATACCCGAACTGTGCACTTTCATAGCTCCGCGTACCCCTGAGCATCTCACATATGTTGTACAGTCGAACCAACCTACATGGGCAAGGTACCTGCTATGCTCTCCCAACTACCAACGCTCAGCATACATGAGACTACAGCCATGAATCCCAACGTGTGAAGTCAAGGTAACGCTGATTTAGATGTACCAGCTGTGGTGGTATTTCCATTTACATTGTAGTTTACAGCCATCTCATACCTCCTGGCGTATGTAGCGCATCTAATGCCCTACCATATTTATTTGTCTACACCCAAAGTTGCTCCATAATTTCATCTTCTCTTCTTCCTCTCATTCTTGGGCAGCCTCGGGCCCCTCAGCCACTTGTCCTCCACGAGCTTGCCGATCCCGCCATCGCCCGTCGCCGGTATCTTCCTCTTCTCTAGCTCCTGAACAATCACCTTCCATCGGCCCACCTCCTGGTGCTCGTGCACCGGCGTGCGGCGCGTCGCGTGCACTCGGACGTTGGGCAGATTGGCCAGCTCCCCCTGCTGCTCGAGGGCCTCGGCGACCTTGGTCGGCGGCGGCGGCTTCACCAGGATTGCGACGAGATGGCCGGCCGTGTGGATGGACGGAAGCTTGGCGTCGGGAATGGGGTGGCCTGTTAGTTGAAGGATACGCTTTGTGACCTGTATAGAAACGAAGAACAATTGTGTTAGCAATCAGCCCTTGCCAGACAAGAAAGACACATATCTAGTCGTGACCCAGGTGGACTCACAGCAAACTTGAGCTGAGCATCATGTAGCGAGATCGACTTCCACCTCTGGTCCCACGTCTGCACAATCTCCTTCGCCTCCTCAGGCGAGAACTGCTGCCTACCGACCTCCTCTCCTGGAGCCGCAACCGACGACCCAGGCGCATCGGGATCCCACCGCAGGCCGCGGACCACGCCCTCGACGTCCGCAGCGACCAACCCAACGGCGCCGTCCTCACGGACCTCAAGGCGCAAGCCCAGCGCGCGCGCGGCCTCGTCCTTCCCGCCGCGCTCCCACAGCCCCGTCAGCAGGGCCGCGTCGTCGCCGCCGCCCGCCGCCGCCGCGACCGCCAGCGCCTCGGCGACGGCCCGCCGCACATTGAGCTCCAGCAGCGCCGGGTCGGCCACGCGGTGCGTCGGCGCGAACCCCGTGTACCGCTTCGACGGGCCCCAGTGGTCGTCGCGCTCGAACCAGCCGCCCAGCCCGCCCACGACCTCGAGGCCGTGCGCCGTGTCGGCCGGCTCGTACCGCGCCCCGCCTGCCTCGAGCTCGTCCGCGCGCTGCGCGACGGAGATCTCCTCGGGCGGGAGGACCAGGTCCGTGTCGACCTCGAGGGCGTCGAGGTCGGCGGCGGCGTCTGGGTCGTAGGCTTCGAGGAGCTGCTCCGCGGCTTCTTGTTGTTGCTGGGCGTCGGTTGTGGATGTGGCTGTGGCAGCTTGCGGCTCCTCTGCTGTGGAGGCTTTCTTGCTGTCGGTGCTAAGCTTGTCTGCTCGTCGACTTGAGCCGTGGAATGATCTCTGTGGTGTCGTCGAGAAGTCGCGAGGTCGCTGGAGGCAGGTCGATGCTGTCGCTGCTGCTCGGCAGGCGGCCGTGTGTTGGGGTGCTGAGGCCGGTGCCTGCAGACACTGCGCCAGGGCCGCAGATGGCCGTTGTATCCTTGCTATCCTCCGCATTGTGTAGATGTTGGATCGAGGGCGTTGGGAAGTTCGAATTGACTCCTGGCGCAACCTCGAATAAAGTCGTGGCGCTGGAGTTCGAAATTTCGCAGGCGTTGTAGCTCTCCAAATCGACCGGCAGGGATCTGGGTTCCGCGGCAGGCAAGGCCACGACGTCGCCCGGACACGGCTACTTGACCCTGATAACTTGTCTCTCGATCGCGTACGGCTCAGCTCCTGCAACACCATAGATTGCAATGTAGTCTGGCCTACTACGAGTACCATGAATCGGCTCAGCGTTCTTATTCTCCTGCTTGGCGCCTTCGCCTCCCTGGCGGTCGCAGCGTGTAAGTCAATCCATCTACACTGGAGCACTTCCCCTTACAACAACCAACCCATCGGACTGACCTGACATCCAACCCATTCAGCGGCGCCGACGTTCTGCAAATGCACCTGCTTCACCAACAGCACAATCATAGAGATCAAGCCCAAGTCCTCAACAGGCGGATCATCCTCGAGCCCCCCGCACCAGCCCCCCTCCGAAGGCACCACGGACCCAGACTCCCTAGGCATGATGGCGGCGGTCAGCGACGACATGGAGATGGAGGCGGCAGCGGCAGCAGCAAATGGGAAGAGGGGCCTGCCGAACCGGCGCGCACAGGGCAGCAACTCGTCGCCGTCGTGCAGCCAGTGCAACCGCAGCTTCTGCCTGTCGCAGTCGCTGCCGATCTGCAAGGGCGCGGCCGACAAGGACGTCGTCACCATGTGCTTCCAGCGCGACAGCCGCAAGGACCAGGTCATCGTTTGGGGGTTCATCCTCGGCACCGCGGGCCTGCTGGGCTGGGCTGCCGTGCAGAAGGCCGTCGACCTGCGGCAGACGGGCGGCCTTGGCGGGATTCCCGGGATTGGAGGAGGGAGTGGTGGTGGTTCTGGTGCTCCTGCTGGCCCGCCTAGGGGGAGGAGGGTTGGTGGTGTGTTGCCTATTTCTCGGGGTGCTGTGGGCTCTACTGGGACGGATGGCGGGAGGGGCGCGTATGCGGCTGTTGCTGGTCATAGTCGAGAGAGCAGTCTCCAGACGACTTAGGCGAAATGCTTTGTCATGGACGTGAAATGGTGTAGATTAAAACGCTACAAGTCGTGGCTTTCCCTGAGCCTGAAGCCACCGAAATGCCCCCATCATCCTGCCAAGGATTCGAACGAAAGACTGCTAGACATGTGCAACTAGTGGACTTTGGACATAAAGATGCGTCCTGGTCCAGAGGAATATGTCAAGTAAACTCGCCCGATCGTGTAAACCACACGAAGCGGCCTTCATCGCGCAGAAGACCAAAATTCCAAGACCAACTGGTTTATTCAGTCCAATGACCGTGACGAGTGCAAGGCTGCTGCTTCCACATGACATTCGATCGCCAGGATTCAATAAGATTTCCTTAAGACTAGTCGTGCCCACTGCTGGCTATCTCGCAAGAGAAGTCAAATATGACGACAAACATATCCCCTTGACATCTGGGTGGTCTTCGCCCGCAGTCTGGCGTGTCAGATCATCCAAGCTTTGGAAGAGGCAATATGGTTTCCAACTGTCATCAACCATTGAATTGACTACACGGTGATCCTAATTGAAAAGCGCCCTGCATACTGGTAGCGATTCAAAGCTGATGGCGCAGAAGTATCTCGCCGGTGTGATGATAAATTGGGAGGCAGATATGTCTGTACACACACACACACCAGGCCCCCCATCACTGGGTGGACAGAATGTTGGGCAAACTTTGCCAGGCATGACCGCCCGCCAGAACGTTTATCCAAAATGTTTTTCCATCACTGCATCCAAGCCAATTAAGGCACAGTAAAACACACATGGCAAAGCCCAGAGGTGGAGAACATAAAGGTCCAAAAGATACTAATTATCAAGAACGCCGCCTTTTTAAACCCGATTTCTCGAATTTTTGAATCCCACGTCACGCGTAGGGAGAAAGGGAATCTTTTACTGCGCTGCTTCTTTTCGAACATCATTTTGGTTCCGCGTTGTCACAGCAGCCCATCAACAACAGAGCATTCAACATTCTCAAATCATTACCCCATGACTCCTCCACTCCCAGTAGATCCCAAACTATTCTCCTTGCCCACGCGCTGACACAGTGGCAGGCACAACTTTAGCCCAGCTCCAAGTCCAGGCCCCTTCTCACCCGCAAAGCCGGCTCTCTAGTCCTCCTCGAGGGGTGTGGCCTTGGCGTGGCCATTGCCGTTTCCATTGGCATGGCCCTTGTTCTTCTCCCTGCGCTGGCGCACCGCATCGGCAAGGTCCTCGAGCACGGTGACGGTGGCGTCCCAGTCGATGCAGGCGTCCGTGATGCTGACGCCCTTCTTCAGGGCGGCGGGGCCCTCGGCGGGCACCTTCTGGTTGCCCTCGTTGATGTTGGACTCGATCATGACGCCGATGATGGACTTCTCACCCTCGCGCAGCTGGTCACCGATCACCTTGGCCACCTTGGGCTGGTTGCGGTGGTCCTTGTTGGAGTTGCCTGTGTTTCAATCAGCTCCTGTGTCCTGCGTCCATTCTGGTTCATTTCTCTTGGTGGGCGAACTTACCGTGAGAGCAGTCAATCATGATAGCCTGCTTCTGTCCCTTCTTCGTCAACACCTCCTTGGCCTTCTGCACGTTCTCCTTGTCGAAGTTGGGGCCGTAGCTGCCTCCGCGCAGGATCACGAAGCCATGCTCGTTGCCCTTGGTCCGGGTGATAGCCGCCAGGCCCTGCTTCGTAACACCCAGGAAGTGGTGCTTCGCCGCGGCGGCGCCAATGGCGTCGATGGCGACGCCGAGGTTGCCGTCCGTGCCGTTCTTGAAGCCCACGGGGAAGGACAGACCGGAGGCGAGCTCTCTGTGCAACTGGGACTCGGTGGTCCGCGCGCCAACGGCACCCACGGAGATGAAATCGGCCAGGAACTGTGGGGAGATGGTGTCGAGCATCTCGGAAGCGATGGGCATGCCCTTGCTGGTGAGATCCCTGTACATCTGGCGGGAGACGCGCAGACCCTTGTTGATCTTGAAGCTGTTGTCGACGTCCGGGTCGTTGATCAGGCCCTTCCAGCCGACGGTGGTGCGGGGCTTCTCGAGGTAGGCGCGCATGATGACGCACAGGTCGCCGGACAGCTTGTCGGACAGCTGCTTGAGCCTGTCGGCGTACTCGAGGGCGGTGGCTGGGTCGTGGATGGAGCAGGGGCCGACGACAACGAGCAGGCGGTCGTTACGGCCCATGATGATGCTCTCGGCCTCGCGGCGGCCCTTGACGATGGTCTCGAGGGCGCTTTCGGTGGCAGGGATCTCGGAGATGAGCAGCGCAGGCGGGATCAGAGGATCCTGGCCCTCGACTGCGAAGGAGGAGAAGCATGTTAGCCAGCTGCAGTGCATACCTGGGGTTCCTGGGCTACCGGCAAGGGCTGAGGGCTTGCGCCCTGGGGACTTGGGCATTGCAAGGCCATGACCACTATATCGTCTTTCTTGCACAGAGAGCATGGTATAGGATGCGCAGGGAGAGTTTGCCTACCTCTGACATCGTCTGCCAGTTGCGGCGTGAATTCTACACCAGGCATTGTGAGGGGTGTTTTCCTGGTTCTGGGGAAAGCAGGATCTGTGTGTTGCGGTCAAGAGTCGTGGAGATCTCCAGACAGGAAAAACGAAGCCGTGTTTGACAAGCACGGGTGCAACGAGAGAAAATTGTTTGTGTAAAGCTGGGGAGGTCGTGGTTGTGGTGCCCGGGTGAAAGTTGGTTGCTGAGAAGGGAAGGGAAAAATTTGGAGCTTGGGTGCGGGAAGCCGGCGTTTGTTAAGCCACAGAGTCGAGCCTTGTACTACCCGGAAGTGTCGGGGTATTTATTGATGGAGAGCAGATGCTGACAGAAGACCTGAGGTTCTTGTCGAGGATTTAAAGAACGCAAAATGGATACCAGCTCTCGATGATGTTGGTGGTGGTGACTCAGAAGACGACCCAGGAGGCTTTGCAAGGGGGCCTTGATGTAATTCTAATTTCCTGTCCTTGACACGAGAACCGCTGCAATGGAGGGGCATCTCCAAAGTTAGGCGGAGTCATTATTCCTACGGCAGCACCAATTGACGATTCTATGACCTCTGTTCAGACAATTGTCACGTTCAATTGCACAAAGCCTTCGATGGTGTTGTACATCCTTGTGGTGCTGGGCGAAATTGCCGCCCAGCTTGCTCTGCGTGCTGGATTTGGCAAAAAAAAGAGTCACCCCACGATGGTGGAAAGACATCATTTGAGGCGGGAGGAGAGTGAGCGGAACCTATCCCCGAAGCTCTCAAAGCGGCAGGTGGGGGTGGGGCACAACGGGGAGAGTTGCATCAGCCCGACCAAACTGCCGCTTGGATGGTCTGCAAACCTGCAGTTTGCGGTGTGCTTTCTGCCAATAGCACTGTCCTCGTTATACAACAATACAACAATCGACCAGTACCCAGTCTCCTGGGACTCGGAAGCTTAATATGCCCCTCTCGACTCGTTCGAGATAAACCAACGTCGGGAGCACGACAAGAGATGTAGATCTGATGCACTTGTCTTGGCCATATCTTGATTTTGACCAAACTTAACCGATTCAATACTCTGATCAAGAACTCAGGGCACAGCGTGTCTGTGGCCTGGCATATCTGGCAATTCGACATGAACTACGACAATGCGACAGAAATGAACAATATGAGCGAATAGGAAGTCTGAGATATTCCGGCACAACTTCGGAGGCTTGATATCACAACATCGAGGCGACTCATCATGGTGCAGATCCCATTGAAAGGCATGGAAGATATCGAGTCGTTCAATTGCCAGCAGAAGCAAATCGCGCTTGAGAATATGAGAGCAGCGACCAGGAGATTGTTCTTCCGTAGGTTATCTTGCTTACAGTCTGAGATGAGATCGGATTCTCGATCCGCAACATTCGACTATGCAAGACGCACATGTGTTCGTCCAACGACGCCCGCGACGCCTGTGCTCCTGGTCAAACATATCGACGGGTTCGCAGATTACAATGTGTATTGTGGAGTCTAATGTTCTCGAACTGGCGATACCTAGACGCACCTTGTACATCATCACTCGACTGCGTGCAACACTAGGTCGGTGCATCCAATACTTAAGAACATTCCAACCGACTATGCACAAAGATTACGTACGATAACTGCATTCACCAACGGTGAATGCACCCTTGCAGATCAATTGACGATTGCAACCTGAATATTAGGTAACCAGGAAGTGGTAAACAGGCCGCTCCGGTTCGAACGTAGATGCTTATAGGAAAGTTTCTGTGACCCGAGTCATAATTGCCTCTACTACCAGTCTCTATATGTCTTCATTGTCAGCACAAAAGCTTATTAGCCCTCAACTATTGAGTCACATAACTTAGACTCTGAAGAGAGGTTGGAGAGACGGTATCAAAGATACAGACGAGTAATGTTCAAAAGATAGGCGAGTAAGGATGTGATGAGCGAGTAAGTCTAGGTATGTGAGTCTGGTAGGTTGAGTTTAGAGCATCAAATTTGGCTCACACTGGCTGAGAAGGTGTGTGACACACACGAGATATCATATACTTAAGGGGATACCTCTCATTCAACCCAGATCTATCGTGTTGTACGTGAGTGGCCATCTGTCTCATATGTGAGTCCAACTTACCCATCCAGGTCATGTCACTCAATATGACGGACCCTATCCTGGCACGACCTCCTGAGAATGGCAATTTTCCTCAGGAGCACACCTTGGTCAAAGTTTCTTCGGCCTGCTCCAGACTATAAATACCTCGGCTTCCAGGAGACGCGTCAAGTGGTATGCATTGTCCAGGCGCTTCTGTGTGAGAAGAAGAGGTTGTCTTTCCTCTCTCTCCCTCTTACACACCGCCGAGACGGGCCCATCTGTATTGGTTTCGTCCCGTCCCAACTCCAGATGGCCCCAAAACCCCCTGGCGACATTACAACCGAATGAACCAACCTCGAACACGCAGAGTCGAGATGATTTTATTTTCTCACAGGGACTTTTGAAGATAATTTCCACACTTTCACCACAAAAAGAAAGGAGCTCAGACCTGTTGTAACACAAGGTCGTAGTCGCCAGGGGAATGGCCGAAGGAGCCGGCCAGCCATTGTAACAGGAGAGGTGGGTTCCATCGCGGCTGAAGGACCCTTGGGTCCAAGTCAAGCTTTGCTCTACAGAAAGGGGGATCAGAAGAATGGGGAGGCCGACCGTGAGTTAACACACAGAGTTTATTTCAACCTCGCACGACAAGCCTTTGTCAGAGTCATGTCGGGTGCAGCTGCAGCTGCAGGTCACGGACAGACAGACAGACAGACAGACGGTGAGGTGAGTTGAGAGGCGGCGGGTAGCAAAGAAAACCCCAAAGCCCGTCCTTGCATCTCACCCCGTGACTTCGACCGCCAATGAGGGCAGGAAACATTCCCCTTTGTGGAAACACGATGGATCAGTGTGGAATGTGATGTGAGCCAGTGGATTCATAAATAGTGGACGCGTCGCCAGCACGGAACCGGTAGGTACAGCAGAAGACAAAAAAAAGGGCCATCAAGGTGCTTGCTGCACGTCGGGGCCCGTCCTGACCGCACCTGAAGCAAATCTGAAACCAACCGATGGGCATCTCGGAAAGGTTGGGATGAGGAGGCGAGTTGGAGACGAGTCCGGCTACAGAACGACCCATGTTTCGAGGACTAAGTGAATTTTGCATATCTAGAAACATCTTGGGCGGAAAGCCTCGAGCGGGTTGGTTGATGAAGATGGCGCCTCTGTCTGGTCACACATTTAACTCGTAGGGGGGCCGGGTTTGTGGTCAGTGGTGGGCAGTGAAATAGGATACGAGAACACCAAGTCTGGCTGGTAGGACAAAATCCATCCAGGCGTACTGAGGAGGCAGATGTTAATAGGAAATTCTCATGTTTTCGTACGGCGAGAAAAGGCTGTGCCAATGAAAGTGCATGTGAGGGTATCGCCAGCCCCCACAGCCGAAAAAGATCTCCGAGACCCTGACCCAGGTCCTAGGGACTAGGAAGTCGTCCCTGTCTTTGGCAGGACCCCTGCTTCCCTTGGCTCCCCCAGGCCCCAGGTTCCAGGCCTGGGAGGGCTCACCTGGGCACTCAGCCCTGACGGCTGGGGCTGCTAGGCTGCGAGGTGAGAGCGAGGACGAAGCACGAGCACTCAGGTGCTAGGGTGCTGCCAAGCCTGCACAGCAAGGTAGAAGACCCCTGCCAGGCCAATGGGCAGCATGTGGACATGGCGATTCTGAATCTGATGCTGCTGGCCAGCGGTTTGGACAAAGTTCTATTTTCTGGGTCGTGTGTGTTCCGTGGCCTCTGTTCTCCTGTATTTGTGTTATTGTTGTCTGTAGAAGAAGAAGCCATATATCACATAAGCATTCCTGGCCCAGCCCTTTGCAGTCTCTGGACCCATAACGGTAGACCGTCACGACCGTTCCTGCGCCCTTGCCAACCTGATCGCCAGCAGTGACGTACCTGGCTTGCCCTTTTTCAGCTGGGGTGTAACTCCCTGGCAGCGGGATCTCGACTTTAGCCTGCGCGGAGGCGCGGAAGACAGGCCACACGCAACACAAGCAACACAAGCAACACATGCTGACAAGGCCCAGGCAGGCGACGCTAGCCCCCCACCATCCACCATCCACCACCCAACCCACCTTCCATCATCCATCATCCAACCTCAACTCGCGCCTGCCTTCACTTTTAGTAACCAACCTCCACCTGCCAACATCTGCCACTTCTTGCACTTGTTGTTTTCGTGCCTTCTTTACCCACTCTTGCCTTCTCACCACTTCCTGTCTTATCCCCCCCCCCCCTTTCCTCTTCTTCGTTGCAGTTTTAGATCCTCACCGTGTCTGGCCCCCCATTAAACGGCCTGCTTAGTGACAGGCGACATTGACTACCGGCGATAAGCGACAGTCGTCCCCCGGACTTTGCAAGTGGATCACAACTACTCCTCCTCCTCACTTGGGGAAATCCAACCAAACCCAAACCCCTCCCTCTGCCTCCATACTGGCTGCAACTCTGACTGCAACCGCAACTGCGTCTGCAGCTGCATGCTCTTGCTGCTTGTGCATCCCGCTTCCTTCACCATACCGACCTCGGCACTCAACTGATCCTGCAGTCGAGTCCATCGAGGTCCACCAAGTCCAGTCGCTTGTTCTTCCTTCTGGACACGAGTTTTTGGGCACCAGCTCCCCTCCGAGCTGACTCGATCGCCACTGCACTGGCCAAGAAGAGACCTCCGCCTTGCTTGCGCCTCCTTCTCCTGCAACAAACCCCCAAAGTCAACAGAAACTGCGCAGAGGGCTCTAAATCTGCCTTGTGTCTCTGATGTTTAAGGCTTATACATACCCAGCTTCGCATACCACAAACATCAACACTCGCTTTCGGGATCACTTTCGAGATACCGGCCTAGTCTGTCGTTCACCTCGACGTCTTACACCAGCATAGACTAGTTGCCAACATATCACCACCTGGCCCCTTATTTCCTTGCCCCAGTCGCTCCGTCGCCATGGCTTTCCAACAGTGGGGACAGCAGTCTAAGAAGCGTGGTCGGGACGACGACGGCGATGTCGCCATAGGAGGCACAGAGGGCTTCACAGAGCATCGCAATGTAGGCTTGCCGCGCCTTCCGTGTCAATGTTCTCTTGCGACTCGCTCTCGTTGCTAATAACCACCACAGAAACGGCTGCAATCGCTTCCCTTCCGCACCTCTCCCACGTCCAAAAAGCTGTCCTTCCAGCCCAGTTTCAACAACGGATATACAGCGCCGAACCCATTTAACGCCCACCAACCACCACGCACCTTGACTCCCAGCGATTCCGACTCGGAGGATGCGAAGAATGCGGGCATGCAACAAAAGTCCACCTTCAGCACTTGGTCATCCACCACACCAGCGGTGACCATGTCCCATGGCTCGAACGGCGCCGCCTTTGTCCATGCTCCCGAGATGGTTGACGGATACCGCACACATGATGTTGATATGGATATGGAAATGGACACCGACGACAATGTGCAGGATTCTGCTCAATTAAGTCCAGGGCACAGCCAACCAGACCCCATGCAGCCGGGCGGCATCACCAGTAGGATGCCCACACCCATCCACTGCTCCTTCGCTGCTCAAGTTAGGGGCAACAACTGGAGTGGAGCGGCAGGCAACTCGGTACCGGCCCCGAGTCTTGCCCAACCTCCTACCGACCGTTCCGTCCCTCGGTCGCTAGATCGAACAGCCTTGGCCGACTGGAACATGGTGCAGAACCGACGACTGCCGTCCCCTATTAGTGAGAGCGGAGGCGAGGAGCTTGGTTCTCCCAGGATGCTGCTTGATGGCCAGGTTCACCCAGGCATGCCCCCTAGAGCGGCATCTGCCATGGAGTTTTCCGCACCTGCACGCACCATGAGTGCCCTCAGTATTGTTAGTGACAACACTGGAGGGCCAGGCTCGACCTGTTCGGAGCATATTCACAGCACCGAGTCCAACGGCGACCATGCCATGGATGTCGAGGCGCCCGTCGCACCGTCGCCCAAGAAGGGACACACGCGCAGTCGCCACACGCTTAACAGCTGGACACAGGTGCCAGGCATGAAAAAGTCGTTCAGCATAGGGTTCCGAACGGACTGCGAGAAATGCCGGCAGAAGGTGCCAGGCCACTTCAACCACATCATCGTCTCCTAGAAGGAATATTCGCATACTATAGAGCACCCCATCTGGAGACAGCTTTTTGGATTCGAGATCGACGAGGGCAAGGCTTTCTGGAGGGCCAAGAAGGAACAGCTCGCCAAGGAATGGGCCTCTTTGCGAAATGTAGGCTGCAAAGAGCACGTCATGAATAATCAGGGACACGTCGATGGACATGCCGACAGTCAGGTTGTTGTCGCGATCCCCCAACCGTCTGAGCGAAGGATCGAGCCTCTGTCCGACGAATGGTTCGATGATCTGGACAAATCGATCGACGAAATCACCAGACTCTTTGAAGAGATGCGCGTCGCGCCGCCTGAGCCAGAGGATGCCACCTACATTCAGCAAGCAGAAGACGGTCTTGCCGCCATGGAAAAGGACCTAACGCACTGCTTCAGTAGCTTGGAAACCTTGAAACGGCGTCTCGGAAACAGCGGGCGCCGCAAAGGGACCACATCCAGCGACATTTCTGACGACGACCTTTACAGACCATTTCGACCACGGTCTCTGGACTTGGGTGCACTGCAACGGGTGAAGAAAACCAAATTCCGTGTGGGCCATCGGAAGTCAATGTCTTCCGTGAGCTCGTCTCTCGGGGAGGCGGCGTTGAAGAACTTTTTCAGATGCTAGCAGCCATGCGGCCCAGGCTGAGTCCGAAATACTCGTCGGGGGTGTAATGATATGGCCCTGCTGTCGAGGACTGGGGCCAATGGACGCCTAATGCGCTGATGCTATGACTATTAGCGCCAGGGCCTGGACATCTTGATCGTTGGCTCTTCTCTCTTTCCTTTTCTGCTTTCATGCATCTCACGCCACGCGAGGAAACAGCGTGAGCGGCGGCGTGGTCGGAGCACCACTAGAAGGTGGCGTCAGGGAGCACACGTAACCCGATACACAGGGTTGGGGCGGGAGGAATATTGTTTTGTCTCCGGCGTTTCCAGGGGTCTATGTCTATTGTATTTTCCTCCTCTCCCAACTACAGCGGCATTCGTTTACAATGTACATCGGTATGGGCACATACCCGGGGCGTTGGCAGGGACAGACGGGCGGACGGACGGTTGGTCGGTCGGTCGGTCGGCGTTTCACGGCTTTGATACACGCTGTTTGGCAAAATAAAACCCAGCGGAGTTTTTCTGGTCTTTTTTTGATGGATGATAATTGGTAAAAAAGCAAGAGCAGCTTAATAATCAAGATGTCAATCACTCCACAGCTGGTCCTTGACTTTGCTGCGTCTTCCACCGTGGGCTAGCAAAGTGTGGTACTTCAGTCATAGCAAGCCCATGTTCACTCGTTCTGTTGAACCGCAAAACAAGACCTGCATGCTTTCGTATGGCTACACCGAATATAAGTCTTACTGGAATCTAACATGTTTCGGGCCGTGAGTTGAACCAGAAAAACAACAGGTGCGTTTGCATCTGAGGCAATGTAATTGGTGATGTGAGGGCTAGATGGCTTGGAACAAAGACTCTTAGATTATCGTTGAACGTCGAACTTAAAGGGCACAAGGCGGCAATGGCAAGAGCGCTTTTTGACTTCACATGAGCTATGGCCGTCGCGGCTCTACCCCATTCTCACTCTTCGCCGGCTCTGTAAATGATATCAATGATTCCTATTAAGTGGTTTTACTCCTCACCTGCTTCCGGATCAGCGACAGTTGACTCTACGGCACCAGTGAAATTAGCTTCAAGTCGGCCTGATGACAAGGTTGGGAATTGTTCTTCTGTACTCACTCCTTGAGATTCCTGCCTCAGGTTCCAACGAGGCTTGGAGCTTGGAGCTCTCTCCCGCAGAGTCCTGCTCTCCCGCCTTTGATCGCGCTTGCGGCGGTGATGGTGACCGTTCTGCCCCCTCCTCCTGTTCCTCGCGTAGTATCGACATAGCCTTCTTCCTCCTTAACGATCCGTCTTTTCCTTTCTCCCAATCTTCGGATGACAGCCTTCTAGGGGCGCTCAACGATGTGTCAGTACCGCGAATCCCGGTGCCTACGTCTTCTGTAGACTGAGATCGCGACCCAACAGGTCGCTGTGGTCTCTTCCCAGCAGCGATAGTTGATATTTTTGGGCTGGAACGACCTCGTTCGATGCCCTCGCTACGCTTGACACCTGTGTGCGTGCCGCTGGCCGCGTCCGTAACGTAGCCAAGTCGGTGCTCATTTGTCCGGACCGGTTGAGGTCGCCCATCAGCATCGACGATTAGAGACCACCTTCTTTTCGGGGATTCAGACTGATCGCCATGGGAGGGGGCAGGATGCTTATCGCGCCAACGTCTCTGAAGAGGCTGGATATCGTCATGTTGTTGTGAATATGAGCTAGGTCTTGTCGGCGCGGAATACGCACTGGGACTTGGATCTGTGACGACCTTCTTGTCTGTTTTCTCCACGATTCCCTCCTCCAGTCCGTCCAAGACATCTGGCGCCTCATAATTTGATGGTCTTTGGCTGACATCTTGACCGATCGGGGCAGTTGTTGCCAGCCTACTCAGCGCCTCTAGCTTCTCGTGCTCCTTGGCAATGATTCTGTCCCAATCGGTTTTGTCCCTTTGTGTTGCAGGACTGTCTGGAACCACTATCGGGGCACGGCTCGCAATTTTGATGTTCTGCGCCCTTGACCGCGAATCATCGCGGTCTCGAGATACAAATTCGCGTAAATTGAGAGGGCTCGAGCTCCTATCGCGTCTCAAGCGTCTCCTTGGCGAGCTGTGCTCCGAATCGACATCAATGTCGGGCAACGGCGACAAATTAGGAGCAGGTGGAATTATTGAGCTCATCCAGCGTGGAATCCGCTCTTCGACATCCATCCTCTCGGCCTTACTGCGGTCGCCAGCCTCCCCAGTGTCCCTTTTGGATTCAGATCCAGGCTGGTCTGCAGCTCTCTGTGGTTCAGCAGGTAAATCATCGGTCCCCTCTTGGGACGAGCGGTGAGCTTGGTCGAGCGTGGGTTCATGTTCTGGCATAATATCCATACTAGATCTGGAGGAGTCATTGGAAGAGTGATGTATCAGCACTCGCGCAGTCTCTCTGTTGCTATTGCTTCGGGCAGCTTTGGGCGGCGGGACAGGCGAGGAAGGCGACCGTAGAAGAGGTGATCCAGTTGTATACACATCAGGGGATCGTGCAGTCAGAGCTCGGTCGTATAGGACGAGATCAGTGCAATGACTGTGTTTAGAGTGCTGGTGCTTGAGTTCATCTTGTTGGTCGGCCTCGTTCCTTTCAGTCTCGCTCTCTCGTTCCGTGTTTCCTCTCAGCCATGTTCTCTCGGAACAGTGCTTTTGATTCGTCTCCTCTCCATGGAGATTCCTCGTTAATTTGTCCTTTGGTTTTGTGTTTGTGTTAGGAGTATCGCCAACCAAGTCGTCGTCATCTCGTGATAATGCGCTATCGCTGCAGTCGGAATCTGAAGCAGCATCTGACTCCGATACGTCGCTGGCATCTCCAACTCGCATCGACCTCTCATGAGCCCCGTCTTGGTGTCTTGACTGCTGGCCAGCGAGCTCATCCTGGTGATAATAGCCCTCTGGTAGACTCGGCCTCTTCTTTTCAATCCGTAAAGGCTCTCTGATTTTTTGGCGTTGCATATCCTTTGCTTCCCTTGCCTTCCTTGCATTAGCTTCTGCTTCTTCTTTTTCGGCGAGACGCTTTCATTCCTTTTGGATCGCCAGCTTTTTACTCACTTGTTCAGCAGTTATTTTCTCCGCTATACGACGAGAGTGTTCCTGATGATGTTGCCATTGAAGCTTTACTTTCTCCGAAACAGCTTGGAGGACACGTATCTCCTCCTTCATATGTTCAATGTCCTCCTCGATGCTGGCTCTACTCACCTCAGCCCGGGCGCTTTCTTGTTCCTTATTTCCCCGCTCGAGCTGCATGGCGGCTCGGTTTTCCGTCCGTTCAACAGTCCTCCAGTCTCTTTCAAATCTTCTGTGCTCGCGCGACTTGTCCTTCAGGTCTGCCTGTCGAGAATTGGCATGTCCTCTGGAGGGTTCATACGGGGGGGGATATGGTAATGGCAGGATATCTTGCTGTTCTTGGATTTCGGTCTGATCTCGAGGCGGCGAAACTGGGCTCTGGCGGATGTGGAGCTGTGACGGATACTGAGTGATGGGTGAGAGCCCATCGAGGTCGGCGTTTTGCCTTGTAAATCGCTCAGCTCCCCATGGAAGCCCCTTGGCTATGTAGAAACTTGCTGGCTTTCGCAACCTGGCCGTGCTTTTGGGACCTCCAAGGCTTCGCTTCACCGCTCTCTGGATGAAATCCCGAGCCCAGTATAACATCGTGGCCTCGCCCCAGTCGTCAGTCTGTTCGAACTCCTGAAGCAGTCTTTCTTTCGCCGGCCGGTCTTTGCAGATCAGATAACTTGTTAATAGAGTCTCGAGATGCACATTTTGCTCGCCCTGCCTAGACTTTTGCAAGTGCGCAAGTTCCTCAAACAGCTGAGTCGGATCTTTAGAATGACAAATGAGAAGTTTGTAGCATGCAGCTTGTGACTTGTAGTCTTTGAGCTCCTTCGCCAAATTCAGCGCCAAATGGAGCGGTTCTTTCATTATCTGGGAAACTTCTGATTGAACCCATCCTGGATTCTCATTGTTCCGTGGCACATAGAGACAGGGCACCAACCATCCTGGGCTGGGCCAAACCATCCCTGGAAAATCCTGGAGGTGAGTCTTGTAGGCCAGCCACGGATCACCCGCGCTTCCATTCTCGCCAGACAAGGTGTCAGCGGCCTTCGCTATGATCCAGCGAATGAAAGGCCGACTCTTCATTGCCGGTGGGGAATAGGCCATGATGGCTTCGGCGCGAGATGTCGCCTTGTCTAAGAAAAGGGACCGAGGTTGGGCCGGTTGCAGAAGCAGTTCGAGCTGGGCGAGATTCATTGATTCATCCTCTTTCTTCAAGACCCAGTCGTCAATCAGTAAGTGTTCAATGTCAGCGGTCCCAAAGAACATCTCGTCTGCTGAATCGGAGAACGCTGCTACTGCTGCAACATAAAGATCTTTGAAGTCCCATATGCGGCCCTGTATAAGTAGGTCTTTGAAGAGAGCTGGCCAGTCGATCCAATCCTCCGCAGCTTCTTGAAGATTGCCATATAATCGTTCGGGGGCTGCATGATCCAGTTGTGCGCACAAATGCAGGGCTAGCACCACTACCTGTATCTAAAGCAACAATCAGTATTCCATGATCTGGTTCAGGAAGACGGGCGCGCTCCGAATGCTTGCCTCAGTTGAGCCAATTCCAGTCCCGAAGCGAAAATTCTCGATCGCGTACCAAGTCTCAGTGAATGCATTTTCATAGTTCCCTCTCTGCGCACGTCAGAGGTGGCCTCCATCAGCCTCCAATTTTGCCGGAGCAGTTCGAGCCCATCGTGATCAAACATGGGTTCTGTATCGTGCACCATTAGGCTTATACCTGTGGAACGGCTGCGGTCACTCTCGTCATCTTGGCTATATCCCTGACGGATCGATCCCGGCCTCGGTGCGTCATTTCTGACAAGGCGTGCTTCGGGATCAAATCTTGCACGAAGGTCTTGATGGCCTTCTTTCCCTGGGATTTGAGATGCGGACCAAGCTCTAGTCTCTCGTTCTCGTTCTCGATGCCAATCTTTGTCCATCACCGTAGTGTACTCATGTAAACGCGACGCCAGTCGGGTCTCATTGCTGAGAACAGTATTGGGGTTCAGTCTTTCGAAGGCGAGATAATTGCCTTGATCCAACAGCATTTGGCCAAATTGAATGAACACATAGGGATTGCTCAAGTACGGCTCCAACTTGTTATCGAAGTATTCTTGCGCCGCACTGAAATTGCCCAGCCTCTGCAGTCTTGAGAACGCTTCCATTTCCGTCTCCCAGTCATCTGTGATCGAAAGCTCAAGGTGAACGCTTGCGTCTTGGGGATGGTTAACATCAAATACAGTCTGATAGACGCCAGGAATGTACTGCGGTTCATGTAGCACCTTCGGGGCATCTGCATAATCTCGGTCGGACTCCCACATGCACTCCTCGAGCTCAATCTCGAGGTCGCGGAGTTTGCGGTACAAGGCTTCGCACCGACGCCCGAGGTCTTCGCGCAACGACTGGAATTCTTCGGACGTCCGGTCGACTTCTTTGCGCGCCAGCTCCAGCGTCTTGATTGTTTCGCTCACTGGGATGAGCTGTTCACGCGCCGGTTCATCGTGCTTGTCGGTTTCGTTGAGCGTGGCGGCAGCACGAGAACGCTCTAGCTGCCGGCGCTTGTCTTCGAGCTTGCGCTCAATCTCGTACCTCTCGAACGGCAGGTAGGCGTGGGAGTAAGAATCATTGTTTCTGTGTCTTACTTGCCTGCGCGGTCGCCTGTAGGCTTCTTTCTTCTCGTACCAAGGCCTGTGTTCATCGTCCGTCGCATATTGAACATGTCTGCTTTGGATATTACGGTCATCGAAGGTGGATGAGTGTCGAGTAGGTCTGATAAATTGACGATTTCCAGACTCATTCTGATTGCCATGACCTGTATCAACCGTTGCTTGCGAAGCTCTAGAAACTCTAGAATATCTGTCCATCGTGTCGTGTTGTGTTGGAAGAGCAAACTCTCTGCGTGACCAATTTAGAGCTGCATGTGATATGTTATTTTTCGTGAATGTATCAACTCAGAATAGAGTGATGCAGGAAATGCCGTCTTGCCAGATCGCTGCTAAAACTCAGCGCACGTAGATGCCGAGTCTATTCCTGGAGCCTCAAAGCGCCGAGTCCAGCCTGCCGATGAGTGGCGGTGGCTATCCAAAATCATCCCAAAAACTAGTCCAAAACTAGTCGAGGATGGTGGTACAACATCTTCAGCGGGAATCAGACTCCCTTTTTGATTGGGAATCCTTAATCAGTAGACTAGGATCCTGCAGCAATGGAGTAAGCTGCATATATGATATGTCCGTCTTCGTCCAACGATGACCGACCAGCAGCTGTGTCTTCACAACTACAACAATTTTTCCCGGAGTTCGTTTTTTCAATCATTAACCTTAGTCCTCCGGACCTTTCCCCGTCCGGTGGACATATGATTGCAAACAACAACTCTGTGCAATCACTGCGCAGTAAGGAATTTGAACCAGATGGCTGCATTACTGGCCGAAGGTGTGTGGAACCGCAAAGCTGGCCGATACGATTATAATCGATTCGATCACATCGCATCAACCAGTGCTTCAGTGGGATGTGAGTTGATCTTCCAGTTTGTCGCATTCCTGCGTAGCCGACACGGCTGCTGACGGACAGCTCAGACCAATCAATCGGGAAAGTTGGTGTCGATTGTCGATTCCTCTTCAGAAAGTCACAGTGGGGAACATTGGGACCTGCTGAGAATGCCGCCGGCATTATCTATATGGAGCTCAATTTTGACCAACCACCAGACTGTACACTGGAGTCTGCAACAATTCAGGTGACTTTGGATGAGGACGACCAGGGGCTGGACCCGTATCGTGTGGACAGCTTGCCGGCTTCAGAGTGCCCAGTTCTTATTACCGACTACTATGGGCCTGGACACATCGTCGGCACTTCAAAGAGGGTTTTGGTCAACGAGGTGCTGAAGTTCGAACCATACATCAATGTAGGCGGTAACGGAGGTTCCTTGGGAGGCACCGAAAAAGAAAAGAAATTCGAGCATGAGAGTCGATGGATGTTTCGCAGTCACAGGGTTCGTGACTATAAAACTCGTGGGCAAAAATGGGGCCATAGAATTTTGAGATGGGAGATGACAGAAAACAACATCGAGAAGTATCCCGTCCACAGCAACAAGGTCTTTACCGCATTCGCATACGAGCACAGTGGACAGCCCTTTTTGATGAAGGTTGAGGTCTCAGGCAAACTGAGGCAGCGGAGTGATCGACTGAAAGCCAACCTGGCCAGGAATTTGAAGAAGTTTGGACCGAGAGCCCGTAGGCAAGAGGAAATTTCTACCACTTTGGTCGGCGCGTATCTCGGCCACAGAAGACCCCTGGATGAGCTTGCTAAGGGCTTAGCTAGCGCAATGGAAGTCCAGAACTACCTGGCGCCGCCGCTTGTGATGCCTGATACCCAGACGGCATCCTTCCAACAGGTGACGTTTGATGAGACGCCGTCAACGAATCCTGCTGCGCAGTATCCTTGTCTCGGAACCTCAAACCAGGAGTTTTTAAATGGAAGAACTTCTCAGCCTGCGTTGAACTTGGATGGTCATATGCTGAATATGGTGGATGATATACAAGTGTCAGGATTGCAGGACCGCACTGAACCGACACTGGAGAACCTCGCTCGAGTCGGAGAGTACTTCACGGCGCCAATCAGACAGGAGGCCATCCGAAGTGACTCATCCGAGGCTTCAGCTCACCCTTCAGCCACCACACTCGTGGCCAGCTCGTCTGGGACGCCGCGGTCGGTAACCTCACTACCGCAGAAGATTGATGGAGACACTATGGCTCGAGTCATGGAGATATCATTCTTGCGCCTGTTGATCCAGTTAGTGGTTGGTATCATGGACTTTCTTGTGCCCAAAGGAGCCCCAATTGACGCAACAGGAGGGAAATAAAAAGAAGACGGCACTTACAACAGATAATTTTCGTGTATCCTTAAATTCTTGTTTAGGCTAGCTGATGCTCCGGAGACATGGATGGTTCTCAGAATCTATGTCAAGATAGGACTCTACTAAGGATGTGCGTGAAGAAGTATAAGATACTAGTAGATGGAGGTCGCACTTTCTCGCGAGAAGTTTACGAAAACAAGGCGACATGGTATCCTGGCGCCTCTGATGTGAATTCACTGCAGCCATGAGGTCGATGATTGAATGCCAAGCTCGAATGCGTGTTCTTCAATTTCGGCTCCATCCGAGACGTGAGCAACAATATTTTTGAGTTTCGAACTCTAAAAAGTCATGGCAAGCGGCCTTTGCCCCTTTCTTCTTCTCAGGGGCTCTTTGGCCCAACACTCCGCAAGTATGTACTCGAAAGTGATAACTGATGGTATTTATAAGACCCGGGTCTGATACTCAATACTCATAGAAATCGCATTCAGGGAAACCTTCTAGAACGAAGGCACAAATATTGCCAGGAGATTTCTTGCCGCTACACAGACTGCATTAAGCTGTTTGACCCAACAATCCTCGAAAACATGGGCAGTTCTGCTTTGTCATGGGCATTTGTCGCCTTGTTGATTACCTATTTGTGCACTCCCGTCCTCTCGACCGTACACGCGCTCTACGCATCCAACTTCCACAACGTCTCCGAGCTGTATACACTGCAATTTGATGATGAGACGCTGGGATTCAATGTGGTTGATTCCACCCTAGCCGATGGCCCCATGGTCTGGTTGGATTTCGACGTAAGCATTTGGCGCGCCTTGCTGAAATGAGGATGGGAAAAAGAACTAGAATCTAAACGGGAGTACAGCACACGAGAACCCTTTTGTACGGCGTCTCACTTGAAAGCTCGAACATATCCAGCTACAGTGTCCTGTCCAATGGTAGCCTCAGCATGGCCCAGGTACTGGACAACTCTGGCAGCTGCCTCTACGGCACGGGTTCCAACGCCTTTGTCCTCGCCAGCCGTCAGGCCCCGTACTTCGTCTACCACGGAACGTGGCCAGGCGACGACGGAGCTTGCGGCGTGGTGCACGCTGTGAACGAGAGTACGGGCTTCCTTGAACCACCGGCCTTCCAGAGCTGGAACTTGACCGCCGCGTCCGGGGTGCACGGCTTGGCATGGGGGAACGCGACCGACGGGACGCAGCTCTTGTACCTAGCTGATCTGACGGGCGACATGATCTGGACTAACGCGGTGGACAGCGGTGCGGGCGGCATTACGGTACTGGGCAACATGAGCGTCGAGTCGGGTTGGGCGCCAAGGCATATCGCCGTGCACCCTTCGTCCAGATACCTCTACGCGACAATGCAAACACCGAGCCTGCTGGTGTCGTACAAGCTGGACGAGGACACGGGCTTGGTTGGGGAGGAGGTGTTCCGATCGTCACTAATCCCCGAGTCCAACTCGTCAACCTGGTGGGCAGCTGACCTAGCAGTCTCCGCCAGCGGGCGGTACCTCTGGGCATCTGCGCGCTCCAAGTCGACGGAATACCCAGGTTATATCTCGGCATACATCCTGGCCGACGACGGGGCCATTATCGAGCAGATGTTCCAGGTGCCCACGTCTACCAACGGCGCCGAGGGGAACGTTGTCGCGCCGGCTCCGTGGTCAGACGAGTATATGGCGGCGACATACTATCAATCGCATGTCGTCACGATCTGGAAGATGGCACAGCCGACGACAAACTCGTCCGATGGCTTAACACGATATCAGACTGCTGCTGAAGTGGTCCAAGTTGGGCCGGCCAGCGGAAATGTTACTGGTGGTTGCTGTGGTGCCCTGTTGTGGTCGGACTGAGCCATGAGCCTTGCATATGTACAGTAGGTCGAGGAGACAGCCGAGTAGCAAAAGAACAAAATTTCCAATTAGGCTTCGACTTATGGGGCAAAATGCGTGCTGCACCAAGCAGAGATTGTAAAGGTACTTAAATGGGTAAGCAAGGCTCCCGAACACAGGCTTCCGAGAGCTCGCTCTCGTCTGCTGGCTGTGGCTGTCTGACCGAGTGGCTCAGCACCAAAGCGAGCGCACGACTGGGGTACATAGATCCTGAATCCGGCCGTGGGAGTGGCCGGGAGGGTGGTCGGGAGGGTGGCCGCCCAGCTGGGCGAGGAAGGCATCTGGCCCATCGAGGCCATCGCATGTGGATGGCTTCCTCCAAGGCAGCTTTTCTCTACTTTTTTGTGATGCAGCCATCAACTCTTGTGTTCATGCGTGCCTAGGTGCCAGGAAGAAAGTTGGGATGAATGCTGCCTCTTAATATTCCGAGGTCGCTGAAATTGTGAAGAGAAATGATGATGAACAATTTCTTTCATCACGTTGGCATGTGATGGCCTTGAGACGAAATGATATTTCGCCGTCTCAGATTCCTGTTCAATTGTTTCTCGGGGCTCTTGGAGCAGGGCGCCGAAGCAAACGACGACTGTCACCGTCAAAAGGCTCTTTCTGATGTATCTGACGAACAAGAAATGTCAAAAGGCGGGAAGCAGATGGATTCACGAGTGGCCTCACCGGAGACACGACTGGCGGCTCCGCGGGTGTCCTTACGTGTGATATTGCGGGCGACTATTATTCATGAAGAACAGAGGACCCCGAGCGAAGATGAACTCGACCGGGTTGCAAATTCACTGACGGAGTCTTCACACCTGGCTGGTATAGCATTATCCATACCGGCACTTCAGCCTCACCTCTCGCACCAGAACTCCAGCACTGCCTTCGCTCTAGAACAGCAGCTATGGGCATATCTTGCGGGCAACAAGTCTCGCTATTGGGATGTCCTCAACCACGGCCAATTGGTGGATATCGGACCATTCGAAGCACCACTAGACGAGTCGAGCAGCGAAATACGAGTACTGAAGGTCTCGCGCCATTTCAAAGACGGCGGAGACGAATCGGAGATCTTCAAAGCAGACCTGGTGCGCGTTTCACTAGATGACGACCCCGCTTATCTGGCTATATCATACGCATGGGGTGACCCTTCTATCGTCGGGCACTTTGCAAGCCATCACAAAGACAAGAAGAGGCAAATTGCATACAGCAGAGGCGTATTTGACATTATCAATACAATCCTAGCCTGGGATATGACACTATATCTATGGATAGATGCTTTGTGTATCAATCAAGAGGACTTGAGCGAGAGGGAAAGCCAGGTTGCGATGATGGGAAAGATATTCTCCCAGGCGCGGCAAGTTGTCGCCTTCCTCGGCCAGGCTGATGACATGTCAACCACGGCTATGGACTTCATGCTACTAGCGGCCAACAGCATCTGGGCCCACCGATCTCCAGATCACTCTTTTACCATTTCCGGGATAGGAAGGTTGGTCTCTGAGATTGGCTCCCGAGTTGAGGACACGGTTTCCATCAAAGGGCTGATTTCCAGACCTTGGTTTCACCGCTGCTGGGTGGTGCAAGAGGTCGCCCTCGGAAATGATCCTGTCCTCATCTGCGGGAAACATGCCTTGTCTCTGTGTGCTCTGTCGACATTACTCAAGTCCATCATTTTGGTTTTCAGATATTCTGCAATGTGCGACCTCGACCAGATGTATTCCCATGATTTCATAACAGCTATTTTATCATTGGGCAGCACAGCCGGAATACATGTCGCGCGTCAAGGCCAGAAGGGCAATGAATTTCAACTGCCCTTTTTGCACAGTCTGGCTACATTGAGTGCTACCTTCGAGGCCAGCGACCCGCGGGACCGAATATACGCATTACTGGGCCTCAACTCGGCAAAAGCATATAGAAACGCCTTACGGCCGGACTACGGGATCGCTGTTGAGGATTTATACACGAATTTAGCACGTGAGATCCTCGTTCAAGACGGCAACATCAATTTCTTGCATTCAGCCGGAATCGTGTACCGGCCCTCACTCAGCTTGCCATCATGGGTTCCTGACTGGACCTCAGTGCCGGCACACAAGATTCACCATGGAGACTTGTTAGGGCCACCGGCTCAGATATGGGGTATCAAGGACTCGCAAACGCGCTTCAGCTTTGATCCAGCATCTCCACTTGTCTTGAACCTCTACGGCGATGTCGTAGACTCCATCAGACTCATTATCCGTGATCCTTTCCCGTACTACTATTCACTAGGGGAGACATTCTGTTTGACGTTAGCAACAGCGTATGTGGAAGCCGTCATGGAGCTGATTCAAACTTCGCAGACCAAGGGTCAATTGGTGACACTCAACGAGAACCCCTGGAAGAAACCACTCCTGGAGACGCTGAGTGCTAGCGGAGCACCCTGGATGGATTTCTGGAAATACTGGGCAAAGGTGATTGACGACAAAGGAACACTGAAGACGGCGAAGGCGACCGAAGCGGGATTCGATGCATTCATCGAACGGATCAATCGCTGGCATCGCGAGCGGCGTGCTGTAGGAATGCCGAGCGAGGAAGAGGACGACTTTACAGGTCTTTTCTTCCTGGCGGTAACAGGACGCAGGTTCTTCGTCTCGTCCGAGGGTCATTTTGGCTTGGCAACTGAAGGAGCCCAGGTTGGAGACTTTGTTTGTGCGTTTGAGGGCCATCGAGTACCATTTGTCGTCAGGTCGGTAGATGTGGAGGACTTGTCAAAAGGGTATCGTCTTGTCGGCGAAGCGGTAAGCAGGTTCCTCTCACTTTTTCGTCCACTGAGTATTTCGATACGTCTGTCGCGTAAATTAACTGGTGGTCACACTGTCTGCATGGAATTCTCCCGTGGGACCCCAGCTTGGAGGACTGGCCAAAGGCAGATGGAACGCGATTCCGGAGGCTTTTTGGCAGTATTTTGGTAGCTAACTTGATTCGCTGTAGTATCATCACAAAATCTGCGCAGGGAGATTCATTCTCAAGCGCGGTTATGGGAAGCCTATTCGACTGGTCTGAAGAATCAGCTCCGGACATGGGATTATTTGTCTCGTCTTTTGATCACTTCATCGTAGCATCCAATCTTTACATTTGATAAGATGTTCCCAAGCGTTAAGCTTTTCTGTCGATGGTGGCCCAGAAATGTTTCTGTTCTTGTTGTGGTCCCGGCGCTCACTTCTCACGTCATATACAAAGGAAACAGAAGCTAAGATAATTATGATCAACGATATTTTACAAAGCTTACAAGATGACGTACCGTTGTAGTTCATCCCGAGGACTTGCAACTACCTTGATGGTCGGACCAAGAATCAGAACAGAAGCCAAACAGACAGACAACAAGTCATTGTACAGCGCTAAACACGCACTGCGCAAGTTCAGAATTCTTGCTCGGTATTCGACCTGGCCTCGTCTCAAGAGATTTCGGCGGACTTTCTATTGAAATGCTGACTTCACCTCTCATCTGTGAAATCAGGGCGGTGTTGCTTCAAAGAGGGTTTGGGAAGCCATCGTGAATACTCCTGTCCAGCCACCAAGTAAGGTCACCGAGTTGGGACTTGGAAGAAGGGGCATGAGCTAAACCCTATCGCTGTGCCACCTAGTTACCGTGTACACTTCTGCTGTGGTCCTGTGTTCCACTAGGGTCCCACTATAGACACTACACAACCTCATTCCGAAGTGGCTCCTAGTGTCCCCCCAGCAGGCTACGGACCAACAGTCGCATTGTCCTCCTGTTTGCACCAATCATTCCCCGCGTCTTTTATCACGACCTATGATGTGTGCGCAACATTGTAACCTCCCATTGGCTGCCAAATACGCAGCTGTTCAGATATTTCGAAACATAAATGCGAAGCAGTCCTCTGCCAGAGCTGCCTGAGAGTACAGCCCTCCCTATCTCGCCGCATCGGCTGACACAACATGACGAAAACATCTTCGATCAAGATTGCCGTTATCGGCGGGGGCCTGGCTGGCGCAACTATTGCAAACGCCCTCCTTCGACATGCTCACCTCGATGTTCATGTCTACGAGTCAGCGGCTGAGTTCTCCGAGCGTGGTGCAGCTGTCGGGCTCGCCAGCGACGCACAACGGGCTCTGAAGCAAGTGGTCGGAGAGACAGAGGCCAGCGCGCTGCTTGAGAAAGCAGGTGCGGTAGTTCAAGCCTCCACGCGGCTGTGCATTGTAAGAACCCAAAAACCCGAGCTAGATGGGCGTTTGCCGACTCTAACGATGTTTTCCAGGGATCAGGCAAACACGCGGGAACCGTCATGATGGATCTCGGCGGCGGTGACCCGAAGGACGCTGGGAGGGTTGTGCACCGTGCTTCCCTTCTTCGTGAACTCCTCGCTCCTCTTCCCACCAGCCGGCTTCACGCAAACAAGGCACTCTCCGATATCACTCCTGCTGCTGAGAATGGTGTCAAGGTCACTTTCCGTGACGGACATGATGAGGCCTTCCACGCCGTCATCGGCGCAGACGGCATCTTTGGAGCAGTGAGACGACATGTGTTGCAGGAGACTGCTGATACCGAAGGGCCTTCCCCTGCTGGCTTCTGGGACTGCAGAAACCTCGTACCGTTTGAGAAGGCACGAGAAATCCTTGGTGCTGAGTACTTTGAGCAGGACCGACAGTATGGATGGGCCGGGAACGGAGCGTTCATCATGCATGATGTCCTGGAGAATAGAACGAAGGTGCAATGTGTTGTGTCCGCTATCGAGAAGGATCACCCAAAGGACCGCAAGAGGCCGTTGACGCGCGAGTTCCTAGAGGAAACCTTGCGTGACTGGCTGGACGGGCCTGTTGGCAAGGGTATGATAGAGGTGAGATGCTTTCTTTGTCCAGCTTACGTAGTCTCGTCGGTTTTTGAATGCTGACAGAAATGGCGTGTCGGACAGCTTATGCTCGACCAATCTGATCCTCAGGCGTATTCTCAGTGGGAACACAAAGCTACCAGCACCTTCGCCAACGGCCAAGTATGTATCGCCGGCGATGCTGCCCATGCCACGACTCCTTGGCAGGGCGCCGGTGCTGGTCAGGCTTTCGAGGACGCGTTGATTCTCGGCACGCTACTTGGCGAGGTCAAGCGCCCGGCTGAGATTTCTCATGCTTTCCAGGCCTACAGTGCTATCAGGAAGGATAGGTGCCAGAGGGTTATTGATTCTAGCCGGGGAACGGGGTTGATCTTCTGTGGACAAGACCCAGAGGCTGGCTTGGAACCTGACAAGATCATGGGCCTCCTGGCGCCGAGATGGGGCTTTATCGGCGGTATCGATTTCGATACTTATAAAGAAGAGGCGCTGGCCAAAATGAAAGAGCTCCAGGGTCTCTGAATGGGTGGGCCAAGTGTCAGGGGGCCATAGTATTATGGGGGCTCTAGATGTACACATATGAATTCCTTTGACATACAGCTTCCTTCGAAAGCGCCCTTCTTTCTTCCCATTGGGTTGCTAAGCACCGACTAATATTGATCAAATATGAGGCTATGAGACCTTACTTTCATAGCGGTTTCGTAACATCATGCTGCTGCAGAAAGCAAAGGAGCTTCTAAGGTGTCGCAAAGTCGTATTCGGTCCATTAACCAGCGAATTATTTGCAGCATTTTCAACCCTAGGACAACGAAAGTCTAATGGCACAATCTTCAAGCAAACTCGAAGCGCTTGCGATGAATCGAAGTAGGGTAAAATAATATCACAATGAATCGAGGAATGCCGCACAGGCGGAGCCTGTGGGCTCAAGTTCATCTTAGTCATTCTTTTATATACTGAATGTCGACTGCTGGAGATTCCAAAGATGAGCTGTCAAACGGTAGCTACTCCAGTGCTCTTGCTACGCTTATGCCTGACACGAGACCTTTTTTTGACTGAGAAGTTTGCAACGATTTGCACACTTTGTCTCTCAGTCGACGAGTTCCATCGAGAAGCTCTTCAGCGTCACTGAGCCACCCAAAGACTTTGTAGCGAAGTTGAAGGCTGCGTAGCGATAGCCAATGAAGTACGACCAAGTATTGACCAAGAGATAAGGATCGCCCAACTGTGTCCAAGTTGTCCCATCTGTACTATAGCTGAAAATAGCCGGGCGCACAGGGTCAGCATCCAGTGCAGGGGTGACATCTGCTGTGATCTTCAGATAGATAACGGAATCTGTGATTGTAGGACCCGTTGCTGCGATGGTACCGTTAGACGCGGTGGCCCAGTTCCCGTCAATCAAGTCCATGCCGTTGACGTAAACCAGGGTGGCTGCGTCTCCGCTTTTGTGAATTCCAATGTAGGCAGAGCGATCCCGAAATAAAGCTGCGCCAGCACGGTCACCATCGGCCATCTGGCTAACGTCGAGCTCAAATATTGCTTCTGACTTTGGGCCAAGCGACCGGTGCGTGAGCGTGTTGCGCGCGGAGTAGAGGTCATCTGTGACGGTTGCGGTTTTGAGAGTTATCCCGCCTCCCTCGACCAGATTCCAACTAGATGTGTCGGGGTTGTGGTTCCATTCCCATTCGTCACTCAGCGTTGTGAATGTGTCCAATCCACCCGGTGGCTCAACTTCCCGGCTAGTCGAGACCGGCATATCATATTCTGTCGCCCAGCCACCTGAGCTGTTTGTCACAATGTATGGCCACCCCTCCGAGTCCCAGCCGACCGGAGCCATAACAGGGATACGACCTCCGGGAAAAGCGTCTATGAATGCGACATAGTACCAGTTCCCAGCCTGAGTATCCACGATGCCTCCCTGATGCGGCCATCCAGCTTGAGAAAGCGGAGCGGGGAGGTTGTCAAAGAATACATGTTGCTCGTATGGACCCCAAGGGCTTGTAGCACGGTATGCCCATTCCCCGCTTGCGACCTTGGTGGGAATGATCCAGTAATAGCCGTTGATCTTGTACATGTGACTGCCCTCGATATAGACGTCTCCACCTGACAAGACTTCCTGAGTGCTGACTTCGCTCAAGCCGTCGCTTGATAATTGTGCGACTGAGATGTTGGTGTTGCCGTAAGCAACGTACATGGAATCGTCATCATCGATCAGGAGCCCGCAGTCGTAATAACACCTGTCGATGACGCCGGCTTTCTGCCAATTCCAAGAAGCAGCTTCGCCATTATTAGCCCCTGCACCGCTTCCAGAAGAAGTGTAGATGTAGGTTTTGGAAAACTCGATGCATCCAATCCAGTAGAAAGTATCAGTAGACTCGCGGTAGCGCACCGTGCTGGCCCAGATACCCTGTACGTAAGCGCGGTTTGAAGTGCCAAGGTTATATTTGTCCCCAAAGTCAAGCGTTGGCACGCTGTGGGTGACTGGAGTCCAGTTGGCAAGATCATAAGATTTGTAAAGTGGCGCACCGGGTGAATAAGCGAAGGTAGAACTTGAGTAGTAGAAAACGTCGCCGATGCGGAAAACGTCAGCATCTGGCATGTCCTCCCATCGAATTGGATTGGTAAATGTCGAGCTCTGACGTTGGTCCACCATCTGGGCCATCGGCGAGGCATTGATCAGCTCAAGAAGGAGTGAAGCAAAGCCCGCTACGGCCTGGAAAGCTTTGATAGAATACATGATTGTTCCGCTTGTAAAGTAGTGCTCGTAGGACTCGGAGTCCAGTGTCAATCAAATGAACGCATTTCTTTGTGAATTATATACTGTAGAAACTGTCTGTAAAGATCAATGTTTCGCCGTAGATCACTACATGATAAGTATAGAGTTCTTGAGCATGGCATGCGTACCAATCAAAGGCTGCGAGGATAGCCGCCCGTACCTTGCCTTCCCTCTCTCTGCCAGCGAAAAGACAGAACATTTTACCTCTGGTTGGTGCGCATGATAATCCAGTTTCAGTCCCATACTCAACGCCACATATTCGGTGGCTCAACATAGGAATATCCTTAATTTCCAAGCCGGTTTGCGGGGCACCCGGAAGATGCCTGCGAATCCTGGAGCGGTTGACTTTCCACCCACAATGGAACCGGGTAAATTGATCCAATTTAGCCGGTGATCAACAGGTCGCGCATGGGAGGCTGACGAATTGCATAATGAGTTCTGACAATTTAGTAACTAGAGCATCAGATGTGGATAACTGATTCTGTGTAAGAGACGTAGATTGTAATTCGTCCTACCCACCTAATAATGACTTAGCTTGTCTTGTCAAGGCCCCTCGTTCAGACAGAAGTACGGCTGACCAGCTTTACATGGACCGTGGGTCACACCGATCTCTGTGAACACTCAAATAGTAGTTGGTGGGGAATAGCACTTGCAACTCGGCCGGATCCAGATTTATAATATTCACCCGATGGGCCGAGGAAGTGTTCTCTTTCCAGTCGTGTGTGGCGGACATCAGTGGCCTACACTGGCACTGGGCAGAGGCAAGATGAATGGAGGATATCGACCGCCGCAGATTGACCAACAATACCAGGCGACCTTCCTTTCAACTTAGATCCCGACCTTGACGCTTCTGTCTCGGTCATTCGAACCACCGGCAGTCTTGTATAACGGCGAGCTCCGCGGGACGGCTCATTCTCAGTCGTGTCGTTGGGAGATTTGGAAGTGGTTCCATCCTAAGGCAATCTCACCGATGATGGTGACGCACTGCCAGGACTCTGAACGGTCATACTGGACTTTCTTTTATTGGAAGACGACAAATCCATTCTCTGTTTGACTTCAAAGTAGACATGAGCAGCCCATCTAACGTGGCAGACTTAGAGGCTTCGCTGCGCTTTCTCTCACTCATAACAACCACGTGGATTTTGGAGTGCTTTCTCTACAATACTCTGAAGGTTCGACTTCGTGTGACTGAGGATACGGGCGATCAGACTCATCACGAAAACATCGTGTCTGTGCCTAATGAATGGGGTTGTAGTGCAATGAGTTTTGAGATCCACACTTTGAAAGCGACACACTACGGCTTTTTGGCATCTACCAGTCGCATCCCAACAAGACCGGCAGAAGGTAGGCATTGAAGATACGATGTAAAACTCTGTTTTGGTTTACGTGGCGTGCAAAGGCTATAGGTTCGGGACTTTACTGTCCATCAGGCGGCGAGGCTTACGGGTGGAGCTGGAACTGAACGGCAACAGGCCAACATTATGCGGAGACGGAACTTGCGCTATGACTTGCGAGCACAACTGGGCAGATCTAGCACTCCGGGACTATTTTGCTGTTCGATGCTTCATGTTCATTGCAGCGGATATATGGAATGAAATTATTGATGAGGCTGCAGTCAGTGGACCTGGGCAGTGACGAATCCGACCAGAGCAGAGGCCTTCTCAAGTAGTGAATCGAGTCTAATTCTCTTCATCGCAGGGCCGCTTCACAGCGTGAGTTACCTGTTTCGACTGACTAATTCTATTTAAGCGCTTAATCGTGAAAGAAACCTCGTAGGAGATGACTGCCAATTGGATTGGAAGAATCAGCTGGACTGGGATTACTGTATTGGCGGCTTAAATTCGATTAACTGTGCGGTCCTTCGTCGCGACTCACGAATGTTATAGCGAGAATGTGGGGACCCCGTGGGGAAAGACTTTGGAGGTCTAGAAACATCAGACCAATCCCGCCCGACAGATGCTTTGTGACAGGTTTATCACAGCGCATCATGTCTTTAGCGCGAACTGTCGATCGTGATGTTACGTACCTCCACTTTCATGTAACGCAAAATATGTGCGTAGTATGCTGACAGATATCACACTTGTGGTCGCTTTAGCCGACTGGTGCGGTTGGAAGCAAGAACGAAGAGGCTCACATCACAGTTCTGGGCGCTATACCTTGTTTCCGCACCTTGGCTGATCTTAGTACCCGACCTCAAGGCAAGCTATGCACCTGAACAGCGACGGCGACGGCGCGCCCGTGAAGCCCCGTCCTTCTGGTGCCAAGATGATGTATATAAAACTGAATATATAAGAGCGTCTGCTGATAAGTGCTCAGATTGTTCGTTGTGACAGAGGCAACGCTTAGGTTATAATTGCTCTTCTCATCTGGACACCAGAGCATCACTGTTATTTACAAATACCAGTCCCGCTAGATATTACCAACATGACGATGTCCAAGTCTTGGCCGGCAGGAAGTGCCGTTGTCATCATTGCCCAAGCATTGCTGGGTATCATCGCGTCCCTGAGCGGCGTTCAAGCAGACAACCCAATTGTGCAAACTATCTATACGGCAGATCCAGCACCGCTCGTCCACGACGGCCGCGTTTATGTATTCACTGGACACGATGAGGATGGCGCGACAACCTACGACATGCGCGATTGGCGTTTGTTCTCATCCGAGGATATGGTCAATTGGCAACACCACGAGTCACCTATGAACGTACAAACCTTCGCCTGGGCCGCTGCTAATGCATGGGCGGGCCAGGTCATCGAGCGGAACAACAAGTTCTATTACTACGTTCCAGTTACGCGCACCGGGGGTAGTATGGCTATCGGTGTCGGTGTCAGTGATAGCATTACGGGACCCTTTCGAGATGCTATAGGAAGTCCGTTTGTGGAGAACGGGGAAATCGACCCGACAGTCTTTATCGACGATGATGGCCAAGCTTACATGTACTGGGGTAATCCAAACCTCTGGTACGTGAAGCTAAACGAAGACATGGTATCATACAGTGGCGAGGTCACGCAAGTGGAACTCACGACTGCTGGCTTCGGAACGCGAGAAGGCAATCCGAATCGCAACACGACTTTCGAGGAAGGTCCCTGGATTTACAAGCGCGATGGAACATACTATCTTGTTTATGCAGCAAACTGCTGTCCGGAAGACATTCGCTATTCAACAGGTCCTAGTGCCACTGGGCCTTGGACCTATGGTGGCTTGATCATGGAAGCGCAAGGCGCTAGTTTCACCAATCATCCGGGGGTCATTGACTTTGGCGGCACTTCATATTTTTTCTATCACAATGGTGCCTTACCTGGTGGTGGTGGTTTTACACGATCCGTCGCTGTGGAGAGCTTCACCTACAGCTCGAACGGCTCGTTCCCTCTTATTCCAATGACTACGGATGGTCCATCTCAGGTTGGATCCCTCGACCCTTACATACGTCAAGAGGCTGAGACAATGGCTTGGTCCTCTGGTATAGAGACAGAAGTTTGCAGCGAAGGTGGTCTAAATGTGTGCTGGGTTAATGAGGGCGACTACATCAAGGTAGAAGGAGTTGACTTTGGGACTGGCGCTACACTCTATACTGCATCTGTCGCCTCTGCACTGGCGGGGGGTGAGATTGAGTTGCGCCTTGATAGTGTATCGGGCACACTCATAGGCACTTGCTTGGCGTCTAACACCGGAAGCTGGCAATCGTGGGTCACTATTTCGTGCCCCGTGACCGATGCCGTCGGAGTTCATGATTTGTTCCTTGTTTTCCGGGGCGATGGCGCTGATCCACTGTTCAATGTTGACTGGTGGCAATTTTCTAAATAGTTTGAACCTTATACATGAGTCTCGATCCAGCTTAACTGCACTAATGAATATGCATCACTTTTTCCTAAGTCATTTGGTTCAAGTTACCTGGGCCGCTGTGCTTACGGTGGTGCTGCTCTGACTCCGTTGTGAGCACTGGGTGTCGTTGTTGTCATCGTGTTCGTTTGTTAGTGCTACTACTCTGGCTGCTATTCTTCGTGATTGTGCTAATGTCATCTTTTCCTTCCAACACAGTGTCGGACTGCTTGGTAGTAGTAGCGTGCTTGACACGCTCCGTTGCAGTTGGTAGGTATGTTAAGGTCCAGTACGGTTGCTTCGTCGACATAGTGACCGCTGAGTCTCCTCGGCTCGTGCCGCTTCCGCTGCTCAGGTGCATGCTGTGCGGCTCTTCGCGGCCCTCTTCTCCCCCAATCCTCTCTCATCCTTTGAATTGGGACGAGTTCCGAAAAAGGGCTGCATCGCCCCATTTTGGCTCGTCTCTCACACTTGCGAGTTTCAAAATCCCGCTTTCGTGTATCGGGATCTTCATTCGTTTTTTTGATCACCATATGCACTTTTTCAACCTAGAACTTATGCCAGGAAACTGAAATTCTCTCGTGTCTTCCCAAAGAAGGTCTCCCTAGCACTGCGAATGTCGTTCGTCAATGGCAGTCTTCACAGAGACTCGACTTGCTCGTCCTCCACCAATAAACAGAGCTACTGAAGCAAGAACCGAACTGATCGGGCAGATAAATCATCCAAGCAAATATCGATCCAGGACTACACGACTTATTATTGAGGTTTCAGCAAGCAAGTCCTCTACATTTCGGTCAGTCAAGCAGTCCTCTCCGGGCCCGCTTCTTGGCCTCAGTTAGCAGCCTTCGCCTTCTTGCCCTTCTTGCCCTTCTTCTTAGCAGGCCTGTGTAGAGCGCGATTCAGTTATGTTCCTTGTACGATTTGAAATAAAAGAAATGATGAGACTTACTGGCGCTTCTCGAGGTCATCGTCGTCTTCGTCAAGGTCCTCGGCGGCATCGCGAGCCTCGGCGACATCGCGAGCGGCGGCGGCAGCCTTGGCCTTCTTGCCCTTCTTCTTCTTCTTGGCGGGCCTTAGAGAGCAGTGGGTCAGCTTCTAGGACGCGATGGGCTCATCTCACACACAAATCGTTGTCGAAACTCACTGGCGCTTCTCGAGATCATCATCATCCTCGTCGTCCTCCTCAGCGACGTCACGGGCAGCAGCAGCAGCCTTAGCTTTCTTGCCCTTCTTCTTCTTCTTAGCAGGCCTTGTGAATAGATGGTCAGCTACGACTTTGACAACAGGTCCCCTCGTCATGAGGTGGTGTTCGAACTCACTGGCGCTTCTCGAGATCAGCGTCCTCCTCATCATCGTCGTCGTCGTCCTCGGCGACAGCGCGGGCTGCAGCAGCAGCCTTGGCCTTCTTGCCCTTCTTCTTCTTTTTGGCGGGCCTTGTGAGTAGATAGTCAGTTACTCAATCAGGAATAAAGGCCCTCCATCATGAAATAAATAGTGTTCAGACTCACAGACGCTTCTCGAGGTCGACGTCCTCATCGTCCTCATCTTCATCGTCGACGACGTCACGGGCAGCGGTAGCGGCGGCAGCCTTAGCCTTCTTGCCCTTCTTCTTCTTCTTGGCCGGCCTTTACATAGTGTCAGTTCCAAGATTGATAGACCCGTGAGGTCACCCGTCACTTGAATATTGTTGTCCGAGGCTTACTGGCGGCTTTGGAGATCGGTCACATCATCGTCGTCGTCCTCATCGTCTTCCTCATCGATAGCACGGGCAGCGGCCTTGGCCTTCTTTCCCTTCTTGCCTTTCTTTCCCTTGGCCGGGTTCTGTTGCCAGTGGTTAGTCTTCTTCAAGTCCGTTTCTCAAAAGCACGAGATCGGCTTGAACTAACGCGAGCCGCGATTTCGACCTGTAGAGAAAAGGGATTAGTATTGTAAGACCACGCCGCTGTCAGTGATATAAGGACTCACGATCTTTGGTTCCTCCTCAAGAGGTGCCGCCAGGGCAGGAACAGCAAGAGCGGCAACCGCAGCCTGAGGTTATAAAGTCAGCATGGGACCACGAGAGAGAGTTTGTTGAGTCTTACCACAGCCCGTCGAGACACCGAGTTAGTGCTTGGGGCCTGGAAGCCCGAGACAGCCGTCGAGGCTGCCAAAGCCGCAGCAATGACCTGAACGAGGGACGGGGTCTGCATTGTGTTGATGTATAATGGCCCACCAGGGGGTTGAATCTGTCAAAAAATACAAAAGCGGCAAGACTCAGATAAGTGAAAGACAAATCGAATCAGGATAGAAAGGATAGAAAAGAGTGCACAATGAGAAAGGCCAAGACTGATGCCAAGACGTCCGACCTGTCAGTCCTTTATACGCAGGTCCTGGCAAGGTTTGGGAATCACGGAAAGCAGGTTCGTTGTAACCACTTCTGCACGAGTGAGACATCGGCAAAGTTCGTCATCAGGAGAGATCCGCCTCTGGATGAAACCCCCTCGACTAAAACTGCTCAATGTTGGTGAGAATATGCGCGGACGAGCAGCCCATGGGGAGTGAGGCACAACCACATGCACCTCCATCCCAACTCGAGAACCTGGGGGCAGGCTACCGCCCGTGCGGCAGTGGTGTCTGGCCAGGCTCTCCAGGTACTTCGCGCCTGCCTGTGCGTCGAGCCGTCGAGGAGCCTCGCGAGTGGTTTCAGGCAGTGGCATCTCGCATCGATGGATGTTTGAAAGCTTGGCGTGATCGTTTGAGGCTTGGCGTGATTGTTTGAGGCTTGGCGTTTCAATCGTCTGATCGTATTTGGGACGAAAATAAGTCTATTCAGCGGTTGTAATGCGCCAGGTTTCATCGACGTCGTAGTAGGCAGGGAGGGTTGCAGTCCGGGCCGGGCTTCAATGCGGCTCGTAATCGAGTGTTGAATGGCGCGAAGCGCAATTAGTTGCCGATACCCGCACCCTGGGCCTGTGACGGGACAGAGGATGCTGACAGCTCGGCGCCAAGAGGTTGACACTTTCGAATGCCCTGTCAGAATTCAAAAACTACCGAACCGTAGCTTAGTATTGGATCAGTACACCGCAGTTCTTGCAAGTTCTTACCCACCACAACCTTGGATTCCAATTATGATTTTGATATATTTGCAATCACACACTTATTCTGAGCACAAAGATATAAATAAATCAAGCTCATACGATAATGTTGTCGAACAATATGGACTCCGATATGGAGGGGTCTAGTAGTCTTAGAGGGGATTTAGGGTTGCGGTCGGGGGTTTTGCATTCTGACAGATACGTTGGGCACGGGAGCGCGATCAGCATCGTGGACAGTAACGTGAAACGATGCCGTGTGGCGGAGCACAAACTACGCTTGAGTCGGCACTCTGATGGTGCTGTATCTCAACAACGACAGAACATAGACTATATGGCCACGTACGTGTGTTGACGTGTACGTTACGAGGAAGTTATTCATAGACATTATTTCACATGCGGGAACGGCGTCAGTGTGCTTGATCGGAAGATATGGATGCATTCGTAAGCTTCTCTAGCCGACTTAGGACTCAGACGAGAATGGTGGATGATGAGTCGTGGAACAACAGGTTCGTTGACTTGTAGAAAGTCCCTTTGACGCGACAGATAATCAAGGCAAGAAACTAGAAACCCCCTTGAGGGTGGAGATGCTAAAGACGATCCGAGAGACGGCCGAGAAGAACAAGACGATCGTGGCATGCCTCCTGTTTTGCTACTGTTTCCCACGAGGGTGGACGCGCCTCCAACTTAGCGAGGGCAAGGCGGCCTGCTGAGTATTGACATTCTGCATGATCAACGCTCTCAACGATGACAAGAGACAAGCTGTCTCTGCTCGTCTCTGCCAAATTTGACCAAGTCACCTCCTCTGTATACCTCGGCAGGCGTCCCAGACAATATTTCGAGTACATCTTTTTCTATTGGCAATCATACATCTTCAATGTACTTAGGTACAGTTGGACACTTCGAGCAAAACTCCCCCTTGGACAGGTCCCCGTTCATATCACATTTCTCATTGATAAGCGAAAGCGAACCCTCAAAGTCCTTGATCACCGGCCACCCATAAGAATTTTTCCGAGGCGGAAGCATACGATTCATAAGTCTTCAGCCAGAAAGGACGAAACGAGAGCGCAGCCGTCTTATGAGCCGGCTTGCACAGTAGCCATAGCCGTATTGTTTTAACAACGAGCGATTCGCATAAAATTAGTATTGAAATCCAAACTTCTTCGGTGATTTGTAGTTATCCATGCCAGGAAGCTCTCGCTCTCGGGCTATGAATCCCATAGCCTGTCCGAAGCTGAGCATTAGGGCGCCCTGGCTACCCCGTCTACGGTAATGGCAGCCATACATCCACAGTACATAATGAACACAGAGGCTTTTTAGCTGGATGGATAAACATATCTGAAAATTTACGTCGAAGTCATTTCATCTGCCAGCAGACTCTTCTACGGCCGCAGCATAATGTTTTATGAGCAGCGATACATCGTGCCAGAACGGTGGTACTGATGGCATTTGAGCAGCTAGGATTTTGGGCACCAAGCAAAGGCGGCAGTCCTCGATGAGGTGGTGATGTGTGATGATGTGGATTGTTTGGTGGTAAGAAGGAGCTGCAGATTCGATTCGAAGGAAAGTTCTATGATGTACTTGTCATGCAAACGGCCATTGTTCTGCCCGGAACACTGGGATGTAATGAAAATGCAAACCAGTAATGGAACACTGGTCCCCCTCTCCCGATTAGCTTCATTAGCTGCACTGCAGCTCCATGGACAATTTCCCTTCAATTTACTTTGTCGCAGATGTGTAACTTTGTCTGCGCCGGCAGGTTGTATTGGCCACCCTAGCCCTCGAATGGGTGGCTGCCTTACCACAGAGATGATTCAGCCAGTACACGAGCTGAATCTGAGCCAACAGCTTCGTGACTAACCTTGCAAAATTTTTCTGATCCACCCTGACCATAGTCATGACATCTATTGTGAAATGGGCGAAGGCCCTTATCCGACGAAAACCTCTGGCGCCAGTGAACTTCCCATCATCGGGTTACAAGTTGATTCCGGAGTCTCAATTGGTCGAGGAGGAGCATTTTGACACATTCGGCTCAGGAAGATTCTACCCGGTGCGAATCGGCGACGTTTACCATGCCAAATACCAAGTTCTCGGAAAGCTGGGCTTTGGAACAACTTCAACAGTGTGGCTGGCCCGAAACCTTCAGTAGGTCGACCCTGGTCAACAAAGGCACTGCTCTTCAGGAAGAGGGAGCAAAGACAGGTCTAGAGGTAAAATGCTGATGGTGAGTAGAAACCACGGTCATGTAACGTTGAAGGTCTATATCAGCGGAATATCCGCACAGAATGAGTTCACAATTTACCAACAAATCAACGGAGCTAGTATCTCGCATCCCGGGAGAAGACACATACGAACGGCCTTGGACATCTTTACCCTTCCGAACCCCCCGGAGGCAGCCCTTAATTCCCATGTAGAACATCACTGCATCGTGCAGAAGCCCATGTGGGAAAGCTGGAAGGACTTACTGCAACGCAACCCCAGCCATCGCTTCACGGTAGACTTGCTGAAAGCCGGGCTGCAGCATATCTTACTCGGCCTTGACTACTTACACAGGGAGTGCAAGCTCGTCCACACAGACATCAAAGCCGACAATATCCTGCAAGAGATCGCCGACGACGAAATACTGCATAGTTTCACCCGAGAGGAGCTTCGAGCCCCTTCCCCTCGGAAACTCGTCAATGGACATCCCGTGTACAAGTCGCGGCGCTTCGACCTACCTCGCAAGTTCGGTGCAGCAGTACTCAGCGACTTGGGTGCGGCTGAGAGCGGAACTGAAACACACAACCACGATGTGCAACCGAACGTATACAGATCACCGGAGGTAATGCTCGAGGCGGATTGGAGCTACCCTGCGGATATATGGAACGTTGGCTGCATGATTTGGGATCTTTTTGAGGGAGAGCATCTCTTCTGTGGCGACGATCCTGATGGAAATGGATACTCCACCTGCGCGCACCTTGCAGAGGTGGTAAGCTTGCTGGGACCGCCACCCCCCGACTTGCTTGTCCGCGGTATCAGGAGCCGCGAGTTCTTTTCTGAAGACGGTAGTCATAACCTCGGAATTCGGCATCCCAGTGAGTAATTTACTAATAGCACTACCCATACAGGTCAATGGGTACGCGATGGTGACGTTCCCCTCCCTCAAGCAGCCGGATTTGAAAGGAGAGAAAGATTTCTGGAAGGAGTAGAAAAGGAGGACTTCCTGATGTTCATGAGGGGACTGCTTCAGTGGCGTCCAGAAGACAGGAAAACAGCAGAGCAACTTCTTCGGGATCCATGGTTGAACAGTTGAGCAGCGCCGTATTCCGATTCATTCAGGTGCAACGGATTCATATACTTTCTTCGCTCTTGGTCAAACTCATCAACGTTTGCGGATGATTAACACGAGTAACGCGCAGATTATTTCAGCTTTCTCAATTCACAAGCAAATGCTTATACACCAAGCTTTGCTCGTCGAACCAAACCTCCGAGCGCCATGTAATTATCCCCAAGGCTTTCCAATATCAAGGTGAGAAAGCGTTGTAGAAAGACATATAACTTACCCATTCCCACAGAACATGGCCCCCAGATTTGTAGGTTCTTTCCATTTTCCAATCAGCGCCTCAATTCTCCCTTCTTGACTGTACCCGTTCCGTCCCATTAGATAAGACAACTCTGCGTACATCTGGCTCTCTGGATCCTGGCGCTGAGTCGGGGCTCGCAATTCGAGGAAGCATGTGATTCTACTACCTGCTAGCCTATGCCTCAGATACAAAGTCGAAGAAAGTAAGAGGCACAAGATACCTGGGTATTAGGTATTGTGCGGGCCTAGGAAACAGAATCATATATAGATTGTCATTGTTGTGTTAGGTGGTCTCTGTCCGGAGTCATTGGCATGGTCACTGCCCGTATCGTCATTGACTATCGATGTGTTGAGATGGGACCCTTGGGAACGGACAATGTGCAATGTTCAAATGTTAAATGACCATACGTTTCATTTTTCAGTTGACTAGATCACATGACATCTGCTTGCCAACATCTCGGGCCGCCAGGAAAACACACGTACACCCCCCAAGAGAACCTATGAGGCCCGCGGTCACGACAATCTCGCTCGGCGCCCCTATCGTGAGTGGAGCCATACCGGCACAAACTCACCTACTCTCCCAGCAACCTACAACTCAACCTCGCCAGACACAGCCTCCTTCTTCGCCACCCCGGAAGCATCAAAGTTCCTCACAAAGTCATAATAGAACCGCACGAGCTCCATGTGCACATTCATGTCGACGCCCTCGTCGATGGTGTGCGCGCCCGTATTGCCGCCCTGGCGCACGGGCGTCCAGCGGTAGACGTTGGGCGTGAGGCTCAGGTAGTGGCGGGTGTCGGTGTTGCCGGTCATGAGCTCGCCAACAGGGACGACGGTGCCACTGGGGAAGGCGAAGGCGTGCTGGATCGTGCCCGAGAAGACGTCCCACACGGCGTCGCCCGCGGTGGGCGAGATTGGCGCCAAGAGGGTCTTTTGGCTCGACGTCAGGATCAGCGTGCCGTTGTAGTCGACGTCGTACGCCGGCTTCACAGTCTCCAAGCCTCGCTCGAGCGCGTAGCTTGCGTACTCGTCGTCCTTCTCGAATGCCTTGACGGCTAGGTTGTACTTCTTCACGATGGGGCTTATATGCTCGACGATGTTGTGCATGATCTCGCCGATTGAGTTTTGTGGCGCCACGCGGTAGTTGACGCCCGCCTTGATGACCTCGGGCATGGCGTTGATCTTCTGCCCTCCGCTGATGTAGTCCACGGCCTGGCTGGTTTGTAGTCTGAAGTTTGTAGGCCTGTCCTGGGACGCCAGTTCCTTGGCCAGGGTCTTGAGATCGCCCTTCTCCAGCAGCCTCGTGACCTCGGGCTCGGCCTTGGGGCTGTAGCGAGCCTGACAGACGTAGTGGTTGTAGATCGGCGAGTCCTTGATAAGCAGAGGCTCGTATGGATGGGACTCCAGCGCAACCACGGCCTCGCTGATGATACCGATGCCCGTGTGCGGGAATGGAATGGAGCTGTGTCCGCCTTGGACGTGCAGCTCAAGCCAGATATCCACATGGCCCTTCTCGGTGACAGCGGGGAGCGCGTACAGCACGTCGTCGATTTGTTGAAGCCCCATTCCGCCTTCGTCAAGGACGATGGCGAGCGAGTCCTCGCCCCAGACGCTTTTCAGGTGTGCAGCGATGGAGCCCGCGCCCTTGAGTCCGGAACACTCCTCATCAAAGCCAAAGGCCAGCAGGACTGTCCGCTTAGGGGACCAACCCTGGGCCAGGAGAGTTTCAATAGCGGAAAGCAGCGATGTCATGCTGTTCTTGTCATCAGAGGACCCGCGGCCCCAGAGCCAGGTCCCGTCGAAGTATGCATCGAAGGGTGGGTGTGTCCATGTCGAAGCGTCTGCTACCGGGACCACATCCTGGTGCGCAGTGAGCATGAGCGGCTTGAGAGACGGGTCTGAGCCGTGCAGGGTGTAAAGCAGGCCGAATGTGTTGATTTTCTCGCGAGTAAAGTGCTGATGCCTGTAGAGATTGGATGTCAGGGGCTTTTTTCTTCGATTTCTGTTCGTTCTAGAGGGAGACTTACACCAGAGGGAAGGTGTCGGCCAGCACATCATGAAACTCGTAGAAAGGCTTCCATCGTGGATCCTCGTCGAAGGGTCCAAGGTCGTCGTAGCAGATCGAAGGCACTTTGACGAGCGCTGAATGCCTCTCGACCTGCTTCGTCAAGGCTGCCTTGGAGCCGAAGAGCTTCTGGGCCGATTGAAGGCCATCGCCAGAGGGTTCGAGAGGGCTGGGAAGGTCGCACTCGAAGTCTGCAGCACTGTTATCGAGCTCCTGGCCATTGCCCCTGTGCCTAGGAATGGAAGATGCCAGGGCCAGAGGCGCAGTTAAAGCTAGCAAAGAGAAATGCATCTTGCAGGATCAATCGACTGCGATTGAACGGCTAGAAAGGAAAAACCAACGACGACGTAGCTTCTTCACTCGAAGAAGACGATAGCTAGCAGAAAATACCGCCTACCTCGCCATATGTCTCTGTAGCTATGCCGGATGTCTCAAAGCGATGATACCACCGGCCACATGCTCCTAGTACTATCCGGCGATAGGCAACTCGAGGATGCGGAGTGGGGTGCGATTGATAGGGCAGCCCGTAGGCAAGATGGCAGACATAGCCGGCATGGTGTCGACAGGGAGGCCAATTGGATGCCGGCGATGAAGATGGTGCGATCAGAAGACAGTAGCTGGCGGCAGATGGTGTTGGGAGGGAGTCGGTGTCCAAGTGATCGATTATGTGGGAGGGTTGCCGGCTACCGGAGTGGGAGGGGAGGTGGGGGGCGGCGATGTGGGCCGGTGATCGGGATGCAATCGGCAAAGGAGAGAAAAAAAAGGCAGATTGATGGAGGATCGACGTCTGCCCGGCGAAAATTGACTCGCGTGCCACTCTACACATGACAAGTGTGGACGATGCATCCAGAACGCAAAATCCAAGGTGCATGTACCAAGACTCTTTGTCAGCACGTTATCGAGAGAGATGCTGTGACGATGCTGTGATGTCGCGTCAGCCTGAATGATGATGTTGGCGGTGACCCAAAAACCTGGGAGACGGAGTGACAACAAGCATTCCCAAGACTCCCAAGTCAAAACCTTAGCACGGCCAGCTCTTAGCGAGAAGGACTGGGCCGGACCCAAGAGGTTGGACGAACGGGTTAGGTAGGATTTTCAATCTCAAGATTTGGGGTTTGGCAGGTGGTGACAAGGCAACGGTCGCGTCTGTGGGAGGAACCTTTTGGGGGAACCTTGGGGCAAACCTAGGAGGGATCTGACAAGAAAAGAGTCAGTGCTCACGCTCTTGGAGACCATGAAGGCCAGGAAGCTCAGATCCATCCGAAGTTTAATGATTTAATGAACCCAGGCTAACAAATTGACCTTCTTGAACCTGGACCCTGACACCGACTGACTTAGCGACAGACCGACGTCCATCAACGTCCAACTGCACGTCGTCTCATCTAGACGGGAAAGGGGAGGGATTTAGTATTCAGCCTTTTTTGAGCTCTTGTCCCGCTCAATCGCGACGCAATCTCGGGTCGGGGCAGGGTGCCACACTCGCATGCAGGATGATGCACGACGCCATTGAAGCCAGGACGCCCTTGATTAGCCACACGCAACCCTTGCTTGGCCTGGCAGTCTGGTCTGGGACATCCGTACTGTTACTGTTACAATCTGACAGTCTTCGCACGCCAGGCAGACAAGCAGACAAGCTGACGGGCATACCAGCCTGACGGCTTGCAGTCGATTGGCTCATCTTGGAACATTGTCGGAATCCTTCTGCGCTTTTTGCTTGCGTCCCACACACGCAGCCACACGCCACAACCTGCTGCGACCGTGAGGAGAGCTGCATAGTTGCAAAGCTGCAGAGCTCATTGATCAGAAAGGAGGCGCAGATCCGATCGGACCAGACAGACAGTCGCACACAGTCTGACAGTCCGACTGGAAACGTCCAGGGCTGACGGGCTGACGCGCAAAAGCCAACGGCGAGCAAGAGATCAACCCGCATTTCGATCGCCAGCTCCCTGATCCCGTCATAATTTCCAAGAGGCCTCTCTGTCTCGACCCCTCTTAGTGCCCCCGAGGGGTCCCTATCTGGCCTATGCAGCCTACTAGCCGTGCCAGCCTACCAAAAGGGAGGTCCAGGCTAAACGCCAAGCGGCGCATCATTTTGGGTGGACTGGGGGGGAAACTACAGTATATGGCTCGTAATAAGCGCTCGACCGAAGGATCTGCCATCAGTCCCATAGCCCACCAGCCCATGTCCGTCCTATTGTCTTGCATCTAGAACACTGACATCTCTCGCCCGTCATCCTGACTTGGGACTAGCACCAATTTCCTCTCCCAATCCTGCTCGCACACCTGCCCGCACGCAACAAACACGATCTGCTTGCTGCACCTGCTTGCTTGCTGCCTTTGCTTGCATCCCACCAACCAACCAGCCAGCCAGCCAGCCAGCCAGCCAGCCTTTCCCACCTCGGGAACGTTCCTCAATTTCCCTGCTCCCTTTTTTCTGTCTGTCTGTCTTGTCCGTCTGACGGATTGTCACATTGTTCTGATTGTTTGCTTGCGGCCTTCCGACACCTCTTCTTGAATTGAATCGAATTGAAGCTTCACTTTTGCCATGCTCCCTCTCACCCTCACCTCACCCTCACCTCAATGAATCGCCAATGAATATCCTACTACATCAGGCACGACCGACTCCACCTTCCCACGCCCGCTCATTCTTGTGGCAATCCCATTCAACGCCTTCGACCAGTCCAGCCACCCTCTCACCCCCTTCGGTGACTGCCCGCTGCTGATCGTTCTCTTTTTTTTCTCAACTCGGGGGTTTCTGTTCGCCCTGAGCCTTGCTCAAAGATCTCTTCCTCAAAGCGGTGCATTTGTGCCCACTACGCTCGTTTGCCTACCCTACTTCACCTTATCACTACCACCAACAACAACAAGACCAGCCTCGTCGGAAGTGGCCGAGCTCTGAAAATCGCGTGCACCTCACAAAGCCAGCCACTCGCACAGATCGCGCGCGAGTGGCACTGACTGCCGCCTGCTCTCGAGTCTTTGCTCCTCCCGTCTAGTGTGCAACACAGAGTCCAAATGTACCCAGCACTCCAGTCGCCCATAAGCCCTGGCGGTTGGGCCAACGTCAACCGACGCCGCATTTTCTCGTATCCCTCACTGGGCCGCTACTGCTTCGTTGCTTGCTGCCTCACACTGCTCTTTTCCTCTCTCCTCCTCTTTCGCTCCTCCGAGACCGCCACACGCCTTATCCCTCCTTCACTGTCAGACATAACCCCGCCATGGCGGAAACCTGCCACCGACTCCGAGCTGCTCGACATCCTCTCCGACGCCGCCAGTGCAGGGCCACATCCGGTTGACGACATCATTGCAGATGCCCGCCGGGCCCAGGAGGACCTGCTGAAGCAACGGTCTACCGACCTGAGGAGTGCTGCCGCTCGCTACCGTGTTCGAAGGGGCAGGCACCCGCCGCCTGGGTTCGACAAATGGGCCGAGTACGCCCTCAAGCATGATGCCGTCATTGTGGAGAAGTTCTTTGATCGCATCTACCATGACCTCCAGCCATTCTGGGGCCTCGACGCCAAGGAAACTGCGCGCAGGGCTGCCACCGCGGAGCATGTCGTACGTGTGAGGGACGGGAAAGCCATACCCGTCGGCAGTACGGAAGGCAGGGTGCCCTGGTTGCAGCTCTGGACGGATTTGGTCAAGGAAGTCGAGATGTTCTTGCCCGAGGTCGACATGCCCATCAACTACAAGGACGAGAGTCGGATATTGGTGCCCTGGGAGGAGATCAACGACCTGGTCGAGAAGGCAAGGATCTGGAGGAAGGTCATACCAGTCGAGGACGTAGTCAAGGACTACAAGGGACTCTCGTGGATGCACATCGACAAAGAGCTCCATGCTTACCAGCCGCAGTGGATCACCAAAGACTCGCCAAGGTATTGGGACCTGGCCAGAGTCACCTGCTCGCCAGACTCCCCAAGTCGCAATGTCAGCGCACTGACCGACTTCTCGTGGCCGCCTGCGTTCCCCGAGGACTGGGACCCGGAGTACAGCGAGAATGGCTACGTCAAGAACTTCACTGCCGCCTCCGATCCCTGCCTTCAGCCTCACCTACGCGCACTGCACGGCACATTCATCGAGCCGCTCAGCCTCTCCACGACCAAGGAACTCATCCCCCTCTTCGGCGGAAGCAAACTGCCTATGAACAATGAGATCCTCATCCCAGGCGCCATGTACCTCACAGAAGACCCCTTCTACTCCGGCGGCGCATCCCATGGCCCGACCTGGGACCAGAAAACAACGAGCATTTCTTGGCGTGGTGTCGCAAGCGGAGGCCGGCACAAGGAGAGCAACTGGATGCACTTCCAGCGCCTGCGACTCATCGAGATGCTCAACGGCACCACCGTGTCCAACCTCGAGCGAAACGGGGCAAGAGCCATGACGTTCGACATGCCCCCGCTTCACCAGTACGACTTCCCCCGCCGGCGCGAGGGAACGATGGGCCAGTGGCTGTCGGAGCACGCAGATGCGGGATTCAACCACCTCATCTGCTTCCCGCGGGACTCTAACTGCACGTACCTAGCGCCCTACTTCCACGAGGTCGAGTCCAAACCCATGGCCGAGCAGTACGTCAACAAGTTCATGCCCGATGTCGACGGCAACTCTTTCAGCGCTCGCTACCGCGGCCTGCTGCTCAGCAGCTCCCTGCCCATCAAGAGCACTGTCTACGCCGAGTGGCATGACGACCGCCTCCAGCCGTGGCTGCACTTTGTGCCCATGGACAATACGCTGCAGGACCTGTACGGCATTATCGACTACTTCACGCGCGACGAGAAGGGCGACGCCGCCGCGAGGATGATTGCCGAGACGGGCAAGAGCTGGAGCGAGATGGTGCTGAGGAGGGACGACATGCTGCTGTATGTGTGGAGGCTGTTGCTCGAATTTGCCCGGGTCTGCGATGAGAATCGAGATCGGCTGGGCTGGGTGGATGACCTGATTGGAGATAGGAACCACTAAGCGAGAGAGCGAGATGGTTCCTGGCGTACTGGGGAGATTTGACCTTTAACGTTCTATTTGTTGCTTCTTCTTTCTTCTTCTATTTCCCCTCCTTTGGTGCAGAGGCATAAAGCATGGATACCAGTTGGAAAACCCTTCATCGGCAGTGGAGTCGGGGCGTTTTTGAGAGAGGTGCGCGCGCTGAAATTTCTTTCTCGATACCTGCTGAGCGGCGACAGCCGCCACACTAAATGCATGATGTATATATGAAATTGGATCACGATCTTGGGATACGACAAGCAGAAGGGCTTTGCTACGGCTCTTTCTTGCTGCTCATCACGAAAGGGGTATGAAGGGCAGAACGTATTGCCTGTGTTGGGGGTGAATGGCAGCCCTTGCTTCTCATGGGTGGTCCTCCTCGCTCGAGAAAAGGATGCGAGCGGATGTCTTGTTTGGAGAACCTACTGACCTAATAATGATAATACCCAAACATGAACTCATCCTGGTCTCTACTTCTTGGCGTGCTGTTCCCGAGTTGCTGGTCACTGACTTGTGCCAAACCCGTGCCTACTTTATACCCAGCGCAGACGAACCAGGCCAGCTGCACTGAGTCCTCCGTCTCTCGCTTGGCCACCCGTACATACAAGATAACGCTCTTGACCCTTCTATTCGGCCACCCGATTCACGGCAACGCTCTGGGGGATAATGGCAACGCAAAAAGCTTTAACTCAGCCGCGCCACGGTCTCGACAAGCCCGTCCATGCTCTCCAAGTATGCGTCGTTCTCGCGCCTCACGACCTCCTGGTCCTCGTTGATGTCGTCCGTCCAGCGGTACACATACACGGTCTTCATGCCCACCGCCTTGGCGCCGCGGGTATCATATCTATATAAATCGTCAGCTGAGCACTCGATCTCACCCTGCTCTCAACTCCTCTCTGTAACCACACTCGGATGGGGGGGGGGGGGAGATGCAGCAGTGCAGTTCACACACACATTCTATGAGCAGCAGCAGCAGAAGCAGCAGCAGAAGCAACTATCAAAATGAAAATAAAAATGAAATAAAATAAAAAGTTTAAAAAAAAACTCACGCGTGAGCAGCAACCATAACGCACTCCCCCGCCTCGCACCGCAACAGCTCCAACGCGCGGCGGTAGCTCTCCGCCGCGGGCTTGTACACGCCCAGCAACTCGCTGGACAGCAAGATGTCGAAGCGCAGCCCAGACGAGCGGCACAGGTCCAGCTGCAGGCGCGCGGTGCCGTTGGCGTGTACGATGACATCCACCCCTTTCCCGCCCCGCGCTCCCCAGGCCCGCAGCCCCTCCAGCGCGCCCGCGACGTCCGGCCACGCGGGCTGGGCGTGCCACGCGGCGATGGCGGCGTCGACTGCTTCCGGCGTGAAGGCGGCCTGGACGTCGGGCGGGGACTTGGCGAGCAGGGCGGAGAGGGTCGTGCGGTGCGAGACGTCGATGTCCTCTGTTGGGAGGCCAGCGGCCAGGCGGGCCGCATTGTGGTCGAAGTAGGCTTGCCGCCAGGCGAGGGCGAGTTGGGAGCGGGTGGGTTCCGGGAGGGATGGGGGGAGCGAGGCGGTTATGGGGGTGTGCCAGTCTAGGCAGGTGCCCATGAAGTCGAAGAGGATTGCTTTGATTGGCATTTTTGCTGTGATTATGGATGTGGATTTGTTTTAATTCTTATTTCAGTATCAGGATTGTTGATATTCAAGCTGCGTGTAAGTGAAGGCAGCTGTCTTTATATGCGATGATGCTGGTGGCGTCTGTACGCCCTTCTGTCACTACGCCTTTCTACTTACACTCGCTGGGATCTGTCTCTTCTGTAAATTATCAATTGAAGCATTGGGAGTTTATGCCAGTCCATCAACAACGTTTTGCGCGTATATGGAACTGTATGAACACTACAATATGGAAGGGAACCAAAGCCGTGTCATACGACGATGGGGACAATGAGAGGAAACATCTGCAAGGCATGAGACTAGCATCATTTCAGAGAAGGAACAGCAATGAGGTTATATGTAATAAGTTCATCCATGAAACATTCTGTACAATTCTCATCACCGACCTGTAGTTCTTAGTTCGGAATGGATTCCCTACCTGATGCATGTTCAGACAGTAGTTAGGAGGTTGTTGACTCTTGCAGTCCTGAGTGCAAGTCTTGGGTGCCAGCTGGTGGCAGCTGCCATTGGTTCAGAGCTTCACCCTTCCTTGGCGAACCCCACAGTAACACCTTTCTGCCGTGAAAACAAGGCATGAAGTAGTGGGTCCCTCAGCCAATCAGCTCGGTTCCCACCGAAACCACAAATCTCGAATTTGCCTTGATGAAATTTCTCCGTCTTGATCGCAGCAGGTAAGCTCTCTTGACGACGACAACCACAATCCGACAACCAACAAGCCCAGCTGTTGTGTGCAATCCATCAAAATGGTGTGTAGCAGTGATCTCCCCTTCATGGGGATCTATCCTGTCGACGTCAATTGAGTCAGGACATTGTCACTGACCCTTTGATTTCTCATACAGGCGATCAAGCACAACCAGACCATTGTCAAGAACCGTTAGTTTTCGCCTTCATCTTTTCTGTCCTTGATCATTCTTCGATTGCAAAAGCAGTCAAGGCTACGTCCTCTGGACGCCATCAATGCTGACTGCCTCTATCTAGACTTCCGCAAGGATTGGCAACGTCGGGTCCGAACCCACTTCGACCAGGTACGCTCCCCATGAACACAGATTCCAGCACCCAGCGATGGACGACAGGCGTACAAAATACGACCTGCTCCACTACCCGATCGCATCGCGACCATGTTCGAACTCGATCTGACAAATGAACCAAATATAGCCCGGCAAGAAGGTCTCCCGCAGGAATGCCCGTCAGGCCAAGGCTGCCGCCGTCGCTCCCCGTCCCATCGACAAGCTGCGACCCGTTGTCCGATGCCCTACCATCAAGTACAACCGCCGTGTCCGTGCCGGCCGTGGTTTCACCCTGGCTGAGCTGAAGGTAAATATTTTGTTCCCATATTCTGGAAGCACGACCGAAAGCCCTGCGAGCCGTATCCTTAGCGATTAGTCTACGATATGCGCAAGCCGTGGCGGGTTGCTTGATCGGTCAAAGGTTCTAACAAGGCTCTTTAGGCCGCTGGCATCTCCCGACAGTATGCCCCTACCATCGGTATCTCTGTCGATGCTCGTCGCCAGAACGTCTCCGAGGAGTCCCTGGCCACCAACGTCCAGCGCCTCAAGGCTTACACTGAGCGCCTGATCCTCTTCCCCAAGAAGAGCAACAAGCCCAAGAAGGGCGACTCTTCCAAGGAGGAGCTCAAGGCTGTCTCTTCCGCCGTCCCCGTCACCTCCGCCGCCTTCCCTATCATTCACGCCGACACCTCCATCAAGGCGATCAAGAAGTCCGACTTCCCCGCCCCCATCGAGGGTGGTGCTTACCGCAAGCTGCGCGACGAGCGTGCCAACAAGCGCAACGCTGGTGCCCGCGAGAAGCGCGCCAGGGAGGCTGCCGAGGCCGAGGCCGACAAGAAGAAATAAGCGAACAAACCCTCGCTTTTTGTCTTGGATGGTGTTCAGGCGGTTTGAACAGGTTTTTACACAACTGGTACTCTGTCTCTGGTCTTTCGGTTGGTATGGGTCTATGCGTCAAGGTTGCATTGCTGCTACGGGAGAGGATTGGTCATGATACAAAAGCTCATAACTGGATCCATGATGGAAATGGGACCCGGAAAATAAAAGAAGTGATCCTCGGCTTCGAGAGAAGCCCCCCAGATACCAGAGCCCAAACAGTAGTTCAACGTAAAGACACATTCGAGACACGCAAGATGGAAGCTTGTGAATACATGATCTGAGAGACAACGAGATGCGTAGTACGGTCCATAGGTCCGGAAACCGCGACATTCATGTACGATGCGACTACACACGAATCTTGGATGTGAATGGCTAGGTTGTCGGGCAGACCTTTCTCATTTGTCTCTGATCTCACATCGACGCTGAGACTTACCCGCTGGCAACCTCACCCCTAGAGTTTAAAACCAGCTCCCCTCCCGTCACCAGCAGCCGTTCGTAGATAGCCCTCCTGGCCGGATCTAGCTCGCCCGCACAGTTCCGCACCAGCTCGGCAACAAGACACAGCCCATTCTCACGATCGATCCGCGTCATGCCCGCCCGCGCCGCAGGGTCCACCTGCTGCGGCTGCAGGTCTCCAAGTCCAAGACCCTCCATCCCAAGGCTGACCCCTCCGACCGCGCCGCCCGCCTGGTTCGGTTCCGCTCCAGCGGCGCCGCCGGTGCTGTTGCTCAGCACATCCTCCACCGCGTCGTCGCGGCCAGATGCCGGCGACCCCGCGGCCAGCAGCAGGTCGTCCCCGTCCGACACGTCCCGCCGCCCCGTGACGGCCTCCACGAGCGCGCGGCACGCCCCCGCCGGCTCCAGCACGGCGCGGGCCACGCGCGCGCCCGACACGGAGCGGCTCGTCAGCGCGAGCACGAACCAGGCCTCGGACCGCAGCGCGGGGAAGCGCGTCTGCGTGAGGAGGAGGGAGAGCGTGGTTGGGACGGCGGGGTGGGCGGCGTAGAAGTGTGCGCGGCGCGTTTCCGAGGTTGTGGGGTCTTGTGTGCTTGTGGTCGTGGTAGCGGGCGTGTTGCCGCCTTGGTCGTCGGCAGAGGATGGTGGTGGTTCTTCCCACTCCTCCGACAGGACCGACTCGACCGGTGCGGAGTGCAGCGTCCGGCACACGTTCGCCACGGCGCGCGCGACCTCCGTCTTGGTCGGCTCCGCGTCGCTGCGCTGGAACAGCGACAACAGGACATGCAGATTCGTCTGGACAGGACCGGATGGCTCCGCGTCCCGGCCCAGCGGCGCGACCAGCCTCGCCGCGTTCGCCGCGCAGCCCACCAGCAGCAGCCGCCCCAGCGACACGGCCGCGAACTGCGACTGCGGCTGCGCGTCGCCCCACGTCGACCACAGCTTCGGCAGGAGCCCCGGCTCCAGCAGGCGGCCCAGCGCGGGCTTGTTGGCGGCGGGGATGGCGAGGTTCTTGAGGAAGCTGAGCACCGCGTGCGTGAGCTGCGCGTTGGGCGGGGATGCTGTTGTTGTTGTTGTTGTGCCGCTGCCCGTGCACCGAGTCAGGAGGTCGATGAGCGGCTCGTGGATGGCGCCGCTGCCGACGAGGGTCTCGCACGTTGCGTCGCTGCGCGCCACGTTGCCCAGCGCCAGGCACGCTGCCGACTGCAGGGTGGCGTGCTCGGCTGAGCTGCGCAGCCAGCCTTGGAGGGTCTGGAAGACGGGGTGCTGGAGGAGTGGTGGTGCTTGAGCGTTGTCCGGGGTCGGCACCGGGATGAAGCCCGGCAGTGCTGAGATGTCGGCGAGCACGGGGACGAAGGCGCTGCGGACCTGCTTCAGCTGCGCGGCGGCATCGGGGTCGGCGGCGTCGGATGGGTCGAAGGATGTGTGGGACATGGAGAACGCCTCCAGGAGGAGCGGGACGCTGGCCAGGTTGCTCGTCTGAAATGTCTCGTGGGTCAAGTACGCGAGCGCCACGGACGTGAGGGCGCTGAAGTCCTCGAGGTCGACGGGGTGCTCCTGGCTGGTGGCGATGTTGAGGAGGACCTGAGGTGTTGTTGGGGATCCCGTGCGGACCTCGGGCTCCTGGGCGATGAGGAGGGCGAGGATCTTGCATATCAGGCCGATCAAGGGACGGGACGTCTCGAGACGAGGCCCGCTGAGGAGATCTGTTAGCCGTTGGCTGAGGCCGGCCTCACAGGCCTGCAGCTGGACTGGTTCTGGGAGGTATGTCAGTATTGGTGTCTTTGTATTTAGACGATGATAAGAGATCGCCCCTTACCATAGTCCACCAAGACATTATATAAAACGGTGACCACATATGGCAGCAAGGAATCATGCTGAAGGAGGTCTATGATGGCGTTGATGTGGCCGTCCTCGACGACGCGGGCTCTATTCTCATCTGGCATGTGCTGGTGAGCATCTTGGTTTACCCTTTTGCGAAAGAGATTGGCGGGGATGCACACCTGTGTCTGCACATGAGTTGCCTATCAAGCGAAGGGCATGAGATCTGAGGCGAGGCCTTAAATCAGGCGTGGGAAGGATGTTCAGAAAGAAATTCAGGAGACCTGATTCGCCAATTGGCAGTCGCCACAAAGCTGAAAGTAAATAAATGTATTAGCAAATGCAACTATTCTGGAAAGATCACAGCAGTGTTTCGTTTCAGTGGTGCTGCAGCATGGTGGAAGACACGGTGCCAACAGAAAAGCCGCTCCATGCCACTCACAGCGCCGGCTTCCATCACCGAGCTTCTCGGCAATGCGGTCGAGAACTTCAGATCCGCCGTCCCAGGCACTCTGAGCCTCAAGCAGCACGTCCTTGAGGCGGGCAACCCTGTAGCTCGTCTCGTCCTCAGTCAGGGTGGGCTCATCGTCGTCCTCGTCGCCGCCGGCATCCTGCACCACGACCACGCCGTCGGTGCGCTTGAACAGCTCCTCGATTTCCTCTGGGGTCATCCTGTCCAATCCTATTCAACGCCCAGGTGCTGTTTTTTCTCGACTGTGGCTGAGGAGGGAAGCGTCTATCAAACACAAGTGGCAACCCTGCGATCAAACCGTCAGTGAGGACGGGAGAGGAAAGTCCCAGGGCCAAGACCCAGGGGTTTGGGACGCAGGAGGTGGTGTGTGGGTATCCAGGCTATTTGTGGATTTTGTGGGGTTTGTTTTTGCTCTGACCGCACCAAGATCGGTCAATCCTGCGAATAAGACTGGAACCGATGACAATCTCCCTTGCTTGTAAACCAAAGTCACTGAGGTCTGGGTCAAAACCAAACCAAACGAACGGGTGTGCTAGACCTTGTCTTGCGATATTTTGAACTTGACAGATTGGCTGGAAGTTGGGCGTGGCTGCGGGACGAGGATTGATGACAATAAAACGTTCCTCTTACTCATTTGAGCTGGACTGAAGCGTCGACACAGTCCAATGATGAAGACACAGACTGCCAGGCAGACAGAAGACGATGCGTATAACAATTATCAGGTTGTTGCTGACGGGTGACGGCAGATGATGCCTGTGGCTGCTGTTACACTGTGGCAGGACAGTCAGAGCGGGTTGGTGGAGCTTCCTAAGGGCCAGTCAGCACCTGTAGCTGTCAGTCTGGTTGATCTACAGCGCTGAACCAAGGTCCGCGCGCAACTCCCGTCCTTGGGATCCTCAGACTGCAACTCTCAAGCATCGCACATCAAGCTTCGCCTTCGATGGTGACACGATCAAGCACACATCTGCCGTTACTACCTCCACATCCACTCCAGATCTGAGATCTTCGTGACTTGTCGCAATGACTCCTGGGGATGACGTGTCGAGTGCATCTCCTGATTCAAAGCTCGTCCTCCTTCGTCGGCAGGGAGTGTAGTGACGATGCAAGCCCTCAAACAACGCGAATGACCACCTGCTCTCCAGGCCATGAAACGGAACTGACAGGGCAAACTTCACGGACGACGACGAGCCGGCTGATCAGAAGATCGATTCACTCGCCTCCCTCGAATCTGGTCATCACAGTCCGGGGACTGCATAAAAGATGTGTGCCGGTCATTCTGGCTTGGCTCATGGGAGACCGCCAAGCTTGGTCTGACCTTCTCGTCTGAGACTCGGATCCGGGTCTTGGACGAACTCTCCTCCTCCAGCCAAGCCGTGTCAAGTCCACCTCCCGCTTGACTCTGTCCAGTTTTCGGTCAACAAATCCTATTTTGGGACATGTCGTTTCTATCACGCAGGTGGGATGATGGATTCTCGACTATAGAGATGAAATATAAGACGGCTTCAGAAGTTGAAGCCATGATGAGATGGAAACAGTCTCTACTCTCCATTATACCTTCTCATCCTCTCTTTCAGGATAGTTCTCTCCGATTCATACGTTCATTCCACGCAGCAGTGCTGTTTGCTCCCGGTTGAGCTCAATAATATAGTGTAATCAGTCACACAAACACACCTTCTTTGAACGTAATCAGCCAACATGAGGTTCTCTCTTTTCGTGACCGGCTTCGTGGCCTCCCTCGCTTCTGCGGCCCCAAGCAAGAAGCGACAAGCTACTGCCGCCCCAGTATTCACAGCCAAGACTTTTGCTGATCTATCTATTGCTGGTGGCACGGCTGGCGACGCGGCGGCAGAAGCTCAGCAGGCCCTCGCTGGCCTCCCCGCCGACCTGTCCACCGTCGCCCCGGAGGACGTCGAATTCCTGAGCGCCGTCAACTCCATCGCCAACGATGCCGAGATCGCCGGCTTCAACACCGAGATTGCCGCCTCGGCGCCGGGCGAGGACGCGCTCGCCCTCGGCCGAGGCAAGATCAAGAACAAGGTCCTCAAGCTGACGGCCACCACGATGAAGCTGGCCATCGAGGACGCCCAGGGCCAGGACGTCGCCGCCGAGATGGCCGAGGAGCAGGCCAAGCTGGACAAGAACATCGCCGACGATGCTGCTGAGGCCGGCGCCGCGTCCACCGACGTCCAGTTCGACGCCTCCACCGACAACCCTGATGCTTCTGAAGTCGCCAAGGACGACGCTCTCGCCGACCAGGCATCTGCCGTGCTTGACCAGTCCAAGGAGGCCGCCGGAGGCGCTGATGCTGGAGCTGCTGCTGCTGATGGCGGCGATGCTGAGGCTGCTGACGCCCAGGCTGGCGATGCTGAAGCTGGAGACGCGCAAGCCGAAAATGCCCAGGCTGAAGACGCCCAGAACGAAGACGCCCAGAACAACGCCCAGAACGAAGATGCCCAGAACGAAGATGCCCAGGCTGAAGATGCCCAGGCCGAAGACGCCCAGAACAACGCTCAAAATGAAGATGCCCAGAACGAAGATGCCCAAGCTGAAGATGCGCAGGCTGAAGATGCCCAAGCCGAAGACGCTCAGAATAACAATGCCCAGGATGGAGCGGCTGCCGACGACGAGGCTGCTGCCGATGACGAGGCCGCTGCCGACGATGAGGCCGCTGCGGATGATGAAGCCGCCGCCGGTGGCAAGAACGCACAGAATGGAGCAGCTGCTGATGAAGAGGCAGCTGCCGGAAACGAGGCCAACGCCGAGGATGAGAATGCGCAAGATGAAGCAGCTGCTGACGATGAGGCCAGTGCGGAGGACGAGAACGCTCAGGATGGAGCGGCTGCAGAGGACGAGGCTGCTGCTGAGGATGCTGCTGGCGCCAAGAACGCGGGCAGCCAGAACGAGTCCAACGCAGAGGACGAGGACGAGAACTAGGAGCCGTGTTGCAGATCAGGATATGTATCGATGATGTGTGCTCTAGTTTGGATGACGCTCAAGGGAGACATTCACATCTTATAGTATTTATAATGTAATGTCGAGTTTGAAGACGTGCTATTTACCTAAACGACGTCCCCGTCGAGTTGCTATTAGGTGTTTCTATCTCAGCGTACTAAGCTTTGAGTTTGACGTTAGTACACCTCACATCGATACCGGACCAGTCTTGAACTTTTCTAAATTGTGAGAAGTAGAATTGCGAACCTGATCTTACTGTGCTTCCCTTACATATTCCTCCAGCCAGCTTGTAGCAGACTGAGGGTCAATGTGCTGCCTTGTGGGAACTACTTAAGTGTGGTATGGCAGTGTGTCGAGATTCGTTTCAAAACAGCGGCTGGTGATCACGAGATTGACTACTACTTTCGGTGTCAAGACAAGCTCACGACATCTAATAGAATTGATTTGGGAGTCTCTGGGTCGTCGATGTCATTCATTGCAAGATTTTGTTCTTCTCCTCTTTTGAAATCTTTCCGCATTTATCACCGCAGCATCGAACAGACGTGATTGATTGTTTCACTAGGGGCTTCTCAATGTTGCCTTCTTGCCTCGACGCCCCTTCTGGGCTAGGCGAAACTGTACAGCGTCGGCTCACTGCTAGCAACAGGTTCACGGTGGCTGCGTTGGCGGTTTGGTAAGATTGAGGCACGTTTGTGAATTGGCATATAATGTTGTTGTATGGGGATACAACTCCTGTCATGCAATGATCCATCAACAAAGCAAAAGCAATTACCTAGATCCAGGCTACAGATGACTGAAGACTTGAAAACGAAATGCCAGTTGGCGGTTTCGACCCGAAACCCTAGGAATTACATTAAGACTTTTGTACTGCTCATCCCTGAGTAATTTGCACCATGCTGCCATTTTCGCTTTCATCCTCGAGCCAGACCGATCCAGAGTTGTCTCATTGCGGTAATTCACACTCAAGCTGAGAGTCGTGTTTGGTAGCATTCATGTAGAAATTGTGCCTTGTATTCATGATTCATGAAGAGTCTGTGATGGCATCTCTTCCAGCTGGAGCAACAGCAAGGGGACGTCATTGCGAAACGCGCAGAATGTGGAAAACGCAGGCCAACATGGACAAGCTTGTAAAGGCGCCAGCCTTCTCTGCTCTCTCTTTCCTTAGCTGGCGTGTGGTGAGTCGGGTTTCAAGGCGGATATCAGGTGTGCAGTTGTCGAGAGCCAGACGACACGAATCATTGCGGGGGAGTTAAAAATAGAGGAGAACGGTACTCAGAGATACATGGGCAGTCGACCGGATGGGACAAATTTAAGCCAACTCAGAAAGCGGTACACTGCGTCGGCGAAGTGATCATAGGTGTACACCGTAGGAACGAGATTTTTGGTTACTGAAGCGGTGATGAGAAGGCACGTCGAGGTGTGGTGAACACTCAAATAATTCACGTAGGAGACAGTCCGACGATGAATTGATTGGAGTGGACAGCAACGGCCTGCTAAGGAATTTGACAGTCAACTTTGCTACTTCTACGTTGTCCACCATGTTTTCTTCTTCAAGTCGCCGCGCAAGGCAACGAGCTCAATGAAAAGAACGATTTGTTGGCATCAAAAATTCCGCCTAGGTTGGCCCCGCAGGACAAACCAGACTGGTCAGCGCCACGATGTGCGATGCAGGCTTTCCAACCTAATTACAGTGATTCTTGATCCACCATAATCCAGACAAGGTAAGTATAAAGCAGGGAGGGAGAAGTCAAAGGAAGGGGAGCGAGGGACCCTGGGTTTATATACTCCTAGGCACGAGATTCTGCCGAGAGCGCGTCTGAATTCTGACCGCTTTCGCCTGTTTGGGTGGGGAGTCAGTTTGGCCGCTTGCCTGCCGGCCACCCCGCGTGTTGGAGCTCCCCAGGCGGCGTGCAAGGTACCCCGAAGGAAAATCTCACCACTGCATCGCATCATAGAATTCTGCCAGAGCTCCAGCTTTGTCTCCCAAGCAAACAGCTCCACACCCTCGAGCTTGCTCCACGATTTGTTCTGCTACCTCCAATTCCACGCCCATGTAGTAAACTACTTACCGAGAGCAAACATCGACCACGCAATGGCAGCCAAGGACGGAGAGCGGAGCGCCTCCTCGGCGACTCGGTTCACAGCGACGACGCCTCATGCATCCTCGAAAGTCCGAGCACCAGCTCCACCAGGAGCAGTAGGACCCAGGAAACCAGTCACAGCTGCGAGAGCGTCAACACCAAACTCAGAGACCCCCGAGCAGCGAGTGGCACGATTACGGGCGGCGCACGAGAGAGCAAAGACTGCCAAGATATCCCGGTTCGACCAGCTGATCGCGAAGTCGAGGCCCTTCTTCGACTCGGCGCACAGGATCACGGTGATGAGCCTGGTGGGGCTGACGGGTAAGCACCGCACCGCCAACAGCTCCCCTGCCTACGGACGTTCACAATGCTAACTGCCTGCCATCTCGACAGCCGTCGCCGGTCTCCTCACAGCATACACAGCATACGACATGCTCCGGTACAACCGCAAGCGCAAGGCCGAGTTCATCGAAGCCCAACGGAGGATGTCGGCCGACAGTCTGGAGGCGGCACGCCTGGCATACATGAGGGGCGACGCAACGGACGAGCAGGTCTCGCTGGTGGAGGAGGCCAACGCTCGCGCGGGAGGCGCGGGAGGAGAGTTCAAGCTGCCTAGCATATTGAGCGCGCCGAAGCCGATCCAGAGAGACGAGGAATCGCTGGCACAAAGCCAGCAAGCGTCAGGGGCGACGGAGGCAGCATCGAGCGAGAGCAAGTCGTCCGGGCTGTTTGGGTGGTTCTCTTCAAAGAAGGCAACTCAGGACACGACAGGCAGCAGTGGTGCGCCGCGCACGCTCGAGGACAAGCAGGATATGCTCAGGAAGGCGCGCGAGGCGTTCGAGAAGGAGAAGGAGACGCAGCGGAGTGGAGGACCGCTGGACCGCCTCGGCATCGAAGAGTCATCAGCACAACAAACACAAACGAAAGGGGCGGAGCAGCCTCAAAAAAAGGGATGGTGGTAATGAGTTGACAACTCGCTCTACATGATCCCAACATCCCAACAGAAGGCATCGTGATGGGAAGCTGGATTGGCCTCGACCGTCGGGCGAATTCGCCCTCACACCGCATGACGCGGATGAGAGGATGTAACATAAATGTACGGGAACTCTCATGCATATTTCGGCGTCTGGGCTGTGTATATAGACTGGCGATTGGTTCCTCCGGGACTTCTTGGACATCGCATTTCGAAATTCGTGGCCCTCCCTCCTCCTTTCGCACTTTACTGTCCCTGCGGTGTCACCCTCTAGACGCCCGATGTCCATACTTGAAGACTGTCATCAGATGACTTTTCACGGAGGAAAAAAGAGGTCATGAGGCGGCCGGGACCTGGCGATCGTTGACGGGGCGGTTGTATTGGGCCAGGGGTCGTTGTTCGACATGAGGCTGCATGGCTAGACTCACCTGCCGCAAATCCATCTTCAATCACAACTTGCATCGAATTGTCCAGTGTGCTTCACATCGCTAGCGCAACACTGCCTCGCGCAAATGACGGACATGGAGTAGGGCCCGTCACACCTGGACTGTGAGGCGACCAATGGCGGAATGCGTCTTCAACCGACACATTGGAGCAGTCCTCATAGGGCAGCAATCAGGTTCTTCACCGCCATATAAATCCTCCTGTACGACATTAGGCTTCCAGAAGGTCTTTATCAGCCTTGGGGGCGTCGCGAGGGCAAAGGTAAAGTGCACTTTCACGGGATGTCGGACCACTTATCCACGTGGTCGACCAAGCTCGGCCCCGGTCGGCTAAGGCGTCGCAACTTGCACTTTACCATAGCATCGGCGGCTGTGTTTTACGGTATATTCTCTAGGAAGCAATGAAAACCCTGGCGCAGTACTCGCCCTTTCCGAAGATCCAATCAACAAAATGCAAAACCGCACTTTTAATTACATGACTGGGTTGCCCCTGGGCTTCTAAACTCCTGGAAATGCCAGACGCTGATGCTCCGAGGTGCTCTTCGAGAACTTCAATCTGGTTCGCCGAAGCTCCCGCCTCGAGATTCAGGAGGCGCAATATGCCCTTGTAGCTGCGCCCGCCTGATACTCCTAGACGAAGACAAATCGGTTGGGAGCGGATCATGAGAGCTCGGTGAAGACTAGAAGTTAGCGTAAGCAAAGCACGATTTTGCTCTTTCTCTCCCTCTTCGCCTTCTTCTCCTTTCCTCCCACGATTTTGTTCTCTCTTGTCTGCCCTCTTTCTTCTTCCTCTTCTCCCCCTTCCTCCCGCTTTCTTGAGACCGGATCATGGAGCCTCTCTCCTCCTGATCATCTCGGAGGGTCACAAGACCTATTTATGTGGCGCCAAACGTTTCTGGCATGACGGCAGTCTCGGTAGTCTCTGATTCCTCACTGGGCCCTTTTCGCCACTCCGGGTGCCTCCAAATTGAGTTATGTGTCGGTGGTCTGGTAAGAAATTGGCGCATTTTCTTCAAATGGAGGCACTGGCTGCGAGTTTCTGATCACGACCTCCTCCAACGAGCATCAACGATGTTGGTTGGTGGGAGTTGATCCTGATACGCCCGTCGTATGTGCCGACCACTCACGAAGTCGTGAGTCGTCCTTAGCCACCCAATGGTGATGACTGGGAGACAAACCCCGTGACTTGCGGTACTGATGCCGATTGGCCTCCAGATGGCTTGCTCGGCCTGATCCCATGAACGCTGCGCTACCTGCGTGACAAGAAGGCTCACATCTTTAGCCTCCGTGTCATGCAGGTAGCGCAGCGTTCGTGAAAACAGGCTGAGCAAGCCGTTTGGTTGATAGATTGGGGCCCACAGTTACAAATGCACTGCCTTGAGGTCAGCAGAGGCAGGATATTGGTGGCCACTGATTCGGGCGTAGATAACAATACTCACACAGTACCAATAGTACCTGGCTACGGATTTGACGCTCTTACTTTTCTTCGATTTTGATTTTGAGGTCGAAGAAGAGGAAGGCTGCGTCTCCGTCAGTTGCTGTCAAACGGAATCACGCCATATAAAGGCGTTCGTGACGACCACGCAACTCACCATCTTGCATCTGTTCCCGGGGCCCCAATCTACCAACCACTAGACGTGACTATGTCACGATTTAATAAGTCGTGGAGCTATTCGATTGGTCGTGGAGTAAGCCAGTAGGACAGTTCTTTCAACAGAGATGTGTAGAACACCTCCTCCATACGCGTCGTTCTCTGATCGTCACCCAGTGTTGAAGGGGCGCGAACCATCGGCCAAGCGTGAAAGCAATGCACAAAAACGATCAATTGACCTAGAGTTCAGAAGTGAGGGGCCCGCCTGACCAGGCCGTGGTGTTGGATTCCTCGCTTTTTATTGCCTGAACGAAATTGGGCTCGTCGGTCTCAGATATCTGGCTTAAGCCTGTGTTGAGACAGACAAATTTCCCCTTCCCGACAAGAATGTGGCATGCGAGTCGCGTACTGAAGAGACACGATGTCTTTACCAGTACCACCAAAAGTAAATGATGTTTCCCAACAAAGGTTTCACTCCAAATGACTCGGATCCTAGGCGATGCGACCTTCCAAGGTTGTCTTCCCTGTGCTGCACAGCCGATGATGCTTTGCGTCTTGTTGACCCCTTTTGTGACCAATTTCGGCAAGTTATAAACCTACCAGGTAGACCTTGGGGAAGACAGTCGACGCACTCGACGGGGGGTTGACTTTCGACTTGGAAATGATATCGACGTGGGCATGACACTCGGCGTGGGAACGAGAACGGGGATCGATTGAAATTTAGGAGTGCATGGAGTGGCTGACCGCCTCCGCACTTCCAGACTCGGTGAACACTTTCTTGATCCCCCGGACCAATACAGCGCTCAAGGTTCCAAAATTTTCCCCTGTAGATGCATACTGTCCTTACCTTTCTGGGAGGAAGTAACTCTCATACAAATTAGCTGCGAAATGTACATGTCTTCATACTTCGCGAGAGAGAGAGACCCCGCCAGCCCTTACCATGGTCTTCCAAAACGATAATCATTGTCAGGGAAAGAAGATTTGAGAACAGAATGAGCCAATTATACATCGTGTGATACGGGGACTTCGGGATACCTCGTGCATCGTAACATTCCACGTCAACACTGTGCAGCAATAGTCGCACATACCTCCGAATAGATGCCCGGCGGTCTGCTCTTCGGGTCACATTCAACCATCTTTGTACCCTAAACAAGTCTTGGACTCGGAGGTTCCCACTAATGGGCCGTGGAGGCACGATTGGGGTCTGCAAAACTGGTGATGTTTGAATTCGAAGTGGGCGTGATGGTAGAGAGATCTATCTGCTTCTGCACAGGAGGGCCTTCTTTCTTTTTATATTGCACCCAAGGGATCTGTGCGCACCCGCCCTCGCACCCCCCCCCCCCCAACCCTACGCTACCACATGGGCAGACGACATGGGTTGCCTTGTTCCATATTGCCTGTGAATCACTTTGAACTCAATTCGGGGGCGGGGTTTTCGTCATACGTGGTTACAACTGAAAACAATACACCCGGGGTTCCCCAACGGCCCCGGGAACGACAAATGAGCCACCTGCAGGCAAACCCGTCTGCCCTGTCAGCGGCGAATGCGAACATGTGCACCGACGCACCATATCGGGATCTGAATGAAGATGGCCGGTAAATAATCATATCGATGCTACAAGTTTCCAAAATATTACATCGTGACTGCCGTGCTGCTACTGTGCACACGAACCTGGGCACAGGGCGACACTCATCGGGTTTCAGACTGCACCTGCAGATTGTTGACTCCTGGCTACGTGCCGTGTTAGCGTCTTTGCTGTGCTCATGACTGCGCTACCGGATGTTATACAGAAGAATAACCTTACGTCTTTGCCGTCCGTCCTTTTCCTCATTACTTGTTTACGAACCCTACAGTTGGCACAGCGAGCGGTTGAGCACTCTTTACAAGTCTCTTGCTGTATCAATTGGGGGCTAGTCTCACAAGAGCACTGTCTTCTAGTTAGCACTGAATGGCTTCTGTGTGAGAGGGGAACAGGCTGCACTGACGCAATACCAATAGAATCGTGGCACGAGTCTGACAGATTTCCCTTTCTTGGGCTTGGCTGATGATTTTTGCTGTGGGCATACGTAAGTTTCTGCATATTCGAGCTGTCAGATTCTCAACGAACCATGACGTGACGGTGTCAAGCCTAAGGGACTACCGCAGATAAGAAAGGTTCGGTTCCTATGTCAGGGACGGGCCGTAGACAACTTGGGGAAAGCCTATGGCGTGTGATTTGGCTGACTCAGTGGCGTGCGTTGTAGAATGGCAAGGTTCTGCGTCTTGGACCCACCTCGAAGGAGGTCAGAACGCCCAATATATTGACAATCTAGCTATCACACTAGGCACATCGGTGAGAGAGTCTGGCGGTGAGCGGCACATTAGCGACATGAGAGAGATACCATTGCAGTTGAATGAACTGGGATTGGCGTTGATCAAGTCGATCAATGTATTGGTGTGTTTCAGCCATATGCAAATAGAGCAAGAGAGACACGTGATGGGGCCTGATCAGCTTCATTATCTGAAGCAGGGAGACTTGAATCCGATAACTTTTCGTGTTGCCCTGACATGTAATTTACAAAAAGTTCCAAAGGTGGCTTGTGCCGACGCATGAGCAATCAACTAGTATTACCTGTTTGCCTTGACCGGTTATATTAGCTTTGTCCCAGGCTTGGGCCGCTTTCAAATTGCCTTTCTTGCTCTTCTTTCCTTCCTCGAAACAGAGAAAAAGGAAGCGATTCCAGATCCTCGCAGCTTACCCCTGCATCACTCCGATAATACCTCATTGGCCCATTGCCCACACGCGATGGAACTCCGGTCAGAGGACAGACCAAGCTCTTATCTCAGGGCGGTTCACCTGCTTCGAAAACCCCGTCCAGTCTAGTTGGAGCTGCCACTGTCTATACGCCATAGCCTCAGTCGGTTGCATAGCTCAATGACGTCTGATCTGCCATATCCCCGGTATCGCCCGGTTGAGGACAATAATAAATGCAGTCAGCTTTCAACCTATCCTGCATACCCAGCTGCGATTTCGGTCAGGTGGTCTTGTATAGTGAATGACTGTGAACCGCGCACCGCTCTTGGGCATCACTGCTGGTCGTCCTCCCGAAATATGAGCATGCTGACAACCACGTTGCACAACGGGATTGGACGCCACCCGCGACTGCATCCAGGTCTATTTGTCATGAACCAATTGGCTCGAGAATGCTCAAAATTTGGGCATTCTTTCTTAACGGTGGGCGAGAGCCCAACTACCTAGCGATGTGTGTGTGAGGTTCGCTGAACAAACAGCACTTCAGGCCGAAATGTCCGTCAATCCAGGGCTGTTGCTGCAAGGTCGAAATTGAAGCACGTAGAGGCGACCACGTCGCAAGAATTCAATGGTATGAGCTTTTCAATTTGGAGTGTCTCTGATTGGGAAGGCATAGGACTCGGGCGAGGAAGGATGGGAAAGATGATGAAGACTTTCTTCCCACTGCATGTGTTTCAACACCGCTGTTCGGCATGAGTATCGCAGCAGTACAAGCCGACGGACAATCTGAAGCAAGTCATGATGTATTCAATGGTCATTGAGGGATTCTAAGTCCGTGTCCAATACAAGAAGGTTAAATTTAGAGCCAAATAGCATCTAGACTTTGATATCACGAGATGCTGGCCGTTGACGTCACAAGTAGACTTCCTGAAGAAGAGGATCTCAGTCCTCCACAACGAATTAAAACACAAAACATTCTGGCGCTGCCAGCCTTGTCGGAAATGGCCCGGAGAAATACTCCAGAGCTGTTGCCTTGTTCACTTCCACACCCTCTTTCAGATTAGTCTGTGGCAGTGCGGCGGTGCCATTTCCATCTATGGCATGTGGTATGTATTACCACACCGCGTCTGTGGAAGAGTATCGGTCAGATGGGATGGATATGTCTCTGGTGTCTGAGCGAGCGATTCTTTGCATATCAACTTCACCCCCTTTCCCAAGAATCCATCATAAATCACATCGTTGGTTACATGTAACCATGAGACCTGGACATCAGTTACCATGTTGCAAACATGGCAGACACAAACTCGCAAAAGTCACACTCCAACATAGAACGACTATCAGCGTCCCTACTGACACGTACACCATGTAGTTGCGGTCTGCTTCAACCCAATGGATCCACGCCCACGCCTAAATACGACATATGGATACGGCCCAGACCGAACACTGAATGGCAAAACACTGAGAACCAGGCGTTCGTCGACTATACTCAATTCGACAATGTATCGCTCGACGATGAGGATGACGATGCCTCTGACGATGAAGAGGGGCAGACCGATAGCTCTGATGAATTATCCGATGCCGAGGAAAGTGACAATGAGAGCGAAGGTGAGGATTGCGAAGAAGAGGATGATACCGCTGGAAAACACAATGCCGCATGTAACAGCCTCGACTGTCCCGGGCTACCGGATGAAGACGTGCTGGGAACCGATCACGTTTCTGCTTGTCAGCTACCTGCCTCAGTACATCAAGAGTCACGAATCGGACGCCCAGAAACGGTGCATTGTGGCTCCGCAGGACTAGAAGACATTAGTGTCAAACGGTTTTTGGGAGTCATGGAAGACCATGATATGTATCGCGACTCAATCAATAGATTGAGACAGTTCTTCAAGACAGCCACAATGGGGGAGTTGGAGGGCGGCGCAGGAGAAACAAAAGAAAGCCGGATACTGCTGGAAGACAGGAACTACTCTACGAAGAGCTTTCGACGATACCCTAGATCAATGACTCCAAAGAAGCTTTACAGTGCTCTGCGAAAACAGGTAAGAACAAACACTAATCAATTTGCTTCTCGGCTAATTGCAACACACAGAGATACCCAGCCACGAGCTCATCGAAGCCTGCGACTGCCGCGCCAAAATCGTGGACAAAATCGGAAGATTGTCAGGTCGAGACGCGCAAACTGTAAGTCTTCAAACTCCATCCATGTGTGATGTATGGATTGTCTAAGGCAGCACACAGCCATGTATCGAACCTGAATGAATGGAGCGCTTTGGTGCTGGCAGCAACCGCAAGCCCAACACAAGCCCCTGTCTTGTTCGATTTCATCGACCAGTACCTCAAGTTCGAAACATCGATCTCTGTTGACCCTAATGTCGGTCTGATTAATTTTCCCCTTGGAAATATTGAAGTCCATGCATACCTCTGACGTATTCCAGCCGTACCTCTCACGCATGACGTTATGTTTTCAGCTCCCGTTCTACACGTTTAGAGCGCGTCAGTACACAGATAGCCGACAAGATCACGAAGGCAACCCGCTACGGAAGTCTTTTGAGCTTCCATGTATGCAGCTGCCTGGAATGTCTCGAAAATCATCCAAGTCGTGGGGGTGGATTTGTGAGTCGCAAGTGTCCGTTCTTGTGTCCGTAATTGACGCAGACGGCTGGACTGCCTATGCGTTTGAGGATACTTATTACAAGACCCGCGAGTCTTTACGGGAGCTTGACATCTTCTGCTCAAAACCAGGTTTATATTTCCCTGATGCATTTACTGCAGGAAATCTCGACTCGACCTGCTCCCTCGAACCAAGGGAGTACTTCCTCAGGGTATTACAAGTCAGGATCGATCAGGCGTATCGAGAGTGGCAGGGTGTGGTAGATAATGTTGAAGAGGTAGTGAAAAGGTAAGTCTTCTGCCCTTATTTCCTAAGACTGGTTTCAGTCATGCTTTCTTGATGATTGACCAACTTAATATTGTGAGTATATTAGACATAGACCTAGCCGCATCTTTAACTCATCGTCTAGCCCCATCAATCGCATATATAGCAATCGCGACGAACGGATACTACTACAACAGCGCTACTCCAATTGGATCAGCGATATGATTGCTATCATTTCTGACCAGTCCGGCCAGCTTTCAAAAACACTCACCGCCTGGGACGAATTCGAAAAGCGATGTCCAAAATACTTTCCCGAAAAAGCTCGCTCGCTCTTGGAGACCAGTATTGGTCACACATTCTCCAAGATCAGGATCCTGAAAGATAAGCTCGATAGCCTGAGCAAAGAGATCTGCAACGATCAAAGCACAGTAGGTCTCCATGACCAGAGCGCCCAGAGAGGATGCATCAGATTATTGACAACCAGCAGCTCAGTGCTCACCTGGCAGTTGAGAACACCGGGACGGCCAAATTTGTTAGGGTTCTCAATGTGATTTGTTTTGTAGGTCAATTACCCCGAGCCCTACTAAATAAACAAACCATTGATTTAATGAATGCCGAAGTCTAACAAATCGCTTTCCGTAGCTGATGATGCCAATGGCTCTGAATATTGCTTTGTTCTCTACCCAGCCAGGTGTTTTGCCATTCCAAATGACCTTCATCGCCTTCGTCACATCTTTCTTTGTCCTTGCCTTACTTGTCTGCATGGTCTGGGTGATTCTGTCACAGTGGGATGCTTTGGTGGTTCTTATTTGTTATACTCTTAAAAGTTTGGACAGCGCATTCCAGGGTCCGTCCGTGGCTGAGACCAAATCAGAGTATAGAGAAGACCAAACAAGCGAAACAAGGGCCACGAGTACCGGTGTAGATGGGAGAAGCAGCCGGATGGACGCAGCACCGTCCCGTCCTAGAAGGACGATCTGGCGGCATTTGAATATCCACTTACCTGTCAGGCGCGGTCAAGCAGTAGCGCCGGTAGAGAGCCACGAGCTCGCTGACCTCGGAACAGTCGTTTATGTTTGAAGTTCCTGTGGGGGTGCTTTAGAAGAGGTTGTTCGAGTTCACACTGCTTTTAGAACCATCTTGTTAATCCATCCCCTTTTCAAAGATTCCATTTCCGTTCTTGAAGCTTGTGTTAGAGATGACTTGCATTATGGAGGATAAACTCTCTCTGAAGGAGGATGTCAAATTGGCTCTTGGCCAGCCTGCCAACTTGAAAACGAAGCAAAGGGGCCCACTGCCAGTATTTCAATTTACACCACGGTTGCTGGTTGTGGTCATGCATATTCTCAAATTACATGTAGCGGATAAAAATGCATGTGATGGCATGGCACGTGGCTTCACAAGTGCTGTACCAGTTACGTCTTCGGACGCCAGGCAGGTTTACGCATTGTATGTCACTGCCTGCGGGATATCTGAAATTGTGACATTGTGAAAGATCGCATCATATTTTGAATGACGGCAATTAATTTCTGAAGCGTAATCTTCAGGAAATGAGGCCCGTGAGTTTGGTCTTACATTCGCTCTAGATGATATCTGCTGCACCAACGGACGTTTGGAATAGTTCTTATCGGATTGAATGATAATGTCTACAATTTTACCCCCTAGTTCCTCACTTAGATAATTATTCCAATATTGGCAGGCTAGAGGGTGATTAGGCTGGCAGTGTATGTGCCAGACACCTCTATGGCATGCTCACCAGGCATTTCTTCCAATATCTTGTTTCGCACGGCCTGAATAGCCTCCTATTTAATTCTGGAAATTATTAGGTGCCCATTAAAGACGCCGACTTACCTTCAAACTACGACCACTAGAACGCTGCGATATAAAAGAGTGGCACCTACCCCTTCCAAATTGCAGCTGAAATTCTCTCAGCTCTAAGTTCCGCAATATTGCAACACTTCTCGCTCTCGAACACACAACTTCAAACAAGACTTTCTACCTGTGTATAAGCCCCCCTTCAGCACCCTAAAGAATTCATTATCCTCGCCTAGGTGCAAAACATGAAGCTCCACAATCTTCTGACTGGCGGTGCCTGGCTGCTCATCCTGTCTAAGGCAGCTTCCGCAATGCCTACCATCCCATTGTCTGCCACGCTAATCACAACTGTGGCGCAACTCGAACCGACGGAAAGTGGACATGTCAACTTGGAAGAGAGAGTACCCCATCAAGATGCGGTGGAAGATCAGACAGATAATTACCTCTTCAACATGACCCTGGAGTCATTTATATCCCTCCGAGATGAACGATACCCATCCTATTTCTTATGGGAGAGCGACGGCTGTTCTCAATCCCCTGATGCTCCCTTCGGGTTCCCCTTTCTTCCAGCTTGTTACCGCCATGACTTTGGTTATGATCAATATAAAAGGGTACCAGGAATTACTCTTTCACTATCTAAATTTGTCCATGCCCCTTCCCGACTACCAACACCTCTGTTCGACACCATCGCCCCTGCGTATCATACCATTTTTCTTGAATCGATGCTGACTTTGTGCGCTACAGCAAGACAGATTCACGACTGAAACCAAAATAAAAATTGATCGTAACTTCAGATCAGAGTAAGTGCCATTCCTATCAACAACCAATCATCCCGAGCTTCACATGATGGCATTCAACTAACTCTTTCCGAGTCTCTACCACCAATGCGCTACTCCTGGTCTGCAAATCGATGTCTGCCAAGCATGTGCAGAAGACCCACACCGAAAGGACATAGACTGCAAGCACAGGACCGATGTGTGCAAATTTCCGGTTCAGGAAGTCTGCAAGTGCCTTGGAGGTGAGTAACCCACTCCAGAAACACAACCACAGCATATACCATGACCACGCGCTGACTTGAGATGGCAGATATCTATTACAAGGCCGTGCAAAAGTTCGGAAGAAAAGTAAAGAGGGGCTTTGTAAAGCTTCCTCTAAGCTCTATCAAATGGCCTCAAATTGATGTGCTCTCCCTGGGACTCTGTTTGGGCAAAAACTTGCATTCAGCGGACGGCAAACCCGTCGATTAAGGGAACTCTTCGAGTTCTCCAAATTAGCTATAACAAAGACAAGAAGCTTTTACACGTTGAACAGGACAGGAATCGTTGAGGTTTCAGAGGTTTCAGTGTCCGCAATTTTCTCGGGTCATGTGGGAATACATTACGACTTATTTGGGTTATATTATGGACTGAATAGAAAGTTCCACCTGGAGTGCGACAAAAGGCTGCAATAGAGCACATTGGACATATGAGGAAGAAGAAAAAGGAAATAGATCCAATAATTAAGCTTTTATACATGCTGTTCTTGCAAATTGATGAGAAGCATGACCAGGGGACCACCCTTTATTCGGGATGATAGTGCAGGCCTTCGACCGACCCCAGATTTCCTACCTCCGACACTTACCCCCAATTGAATGGCGCCAGGAACGTCTTCCGAAGCCCTTGGCTGTTGATGCGGGCCGCGGCTAAGGCTTGATGCAGCGAGTGTGTGCAGTGAGGTTGTACATGAAGCGTTTCCCACTACGGCTTGGCTTGGCTCCCCACACTTTCCCACATGAGAGGCCACTCCCCGGGCGCCCAGCCAATTCCCCGGATTTCTCGTGAACCATGAGCGGCCCCATAATGGTAGTATCGATCATTTAACGCATCCCCCCATGCGTCAAGGGTGGACCATGGTACACATGAACACATTGGTGAAAATGGGCACAGCTGTGTTCATTGTTATTGTTGCACTTCACTCCACGTACATGAATGGCCAAGTTGCTACCTGGAAAAAGGACCGATAGACGAGCAATGAGACCACCCACATGTGGGAAACCCCCACTTTCCCACCAGCCGGAGTTCATGGCTTGGCACACCAGCAGAATGATGAAGTCTCGGTCTTCTTTGGCGGACGCCACGGAGCTCCTGACCGGAGCAAGAACATCAATACGTACCCGGCAAAAGCTACAAGGAAATGAAATTCGAGCTAAGAAATCGACGGACCATGTGCCCGAGATGTTTGAAGCGGATCGGAGCACTTGCCCAAGAAAATGTGGGTACTTCGGTCCCGATGACCGATGGCTCTTGTGGAGACTCCAGGCCATTTCACCTGACACCCTAGTTTTGTGCTCTTTCAGAATAGTGGAGGTAATCAGAGCTGTATTGAGAGTGTTGAATGCGCAATATGGACGTTCATAGCAAATTTTCATGATTTTGAGTCGCCAGCAATTCACCCAAATACTGAAATTTCTCTGCCACCTTTCAGGCACAGCCTCTTTCGCAGAGCATATCGTGGTCCTAATCTTCAGGTAAATATTTCATAGTGTGCCTTGAGAAGCTGAGTTGGCACGTCTCTGATTCTGCGGTGGCTTATTTTCAAGAGTTAGACTTGACTGGAGAATTTGATAGTCAAACAGTTCCGTCTACACTATCATCATCCTCTCGCAGAGCCTGAACACGTAACAGCTATACAAAACGCCCGCCCGTAAAGGATCTCGAGCGAGTCTATAATGGGAATAACAGTTGAACCTGTTGGCACGAGACAGTTATAGTATACATCAATTATGAATCCCGAACCCCTCCCGAAAGTGTTTGAGATCGCGCACGAGATATCTTGTCGGTCTAAATCGGGGATGGGCCGCTCTTTCGTTAGGTGGATCACTCAGAGGTGAACCAAACCAGAGCTCCGCTAGCGTACTCCGCATAGCATCTCGAACTCGGCAATGATGCAGTACGGCGCACCGGATCTACTGGAGAATGCAGTTCCCCGAGGTCTCCGCACCTTGGCTGGTTCATGCGAACAGTCAAATATCGTGGAAACGACGCCAGGCCCCTCAACAAAGAAGAGGAGTCTACCTAATTTCTACAGTCTGTGGACTTGGAATTGACATTCAAATGGTGACATCAAGTACCTTCAATTTCAACTCAACAGATAACTCTCGCCATGTCTGCAACAATGAAAGCAGTCAATTATTCGGGACCGTTCAAAGTGACGGTCCAGGATGTGGAGGCGCCGCGCATCGAGCACCCGGATGATGTAATCGTCAAAGTCACGACTTCAGGTGAGCGCGATCTGAACATCAAATCACTACAAAGATACTGACATTCCTGACTAGCAATCTGCGGATCGGATTTGCACATGTATGAAGGCCGGACTGGAGCCCAGCCAGGAATCACCTTCGGGTACGTCACTGCCGCCTTCTAATATTCACGGTGCAGATAGCTAATTGGCCCATAGGCATGAGAACATGGGTATCGTTGAGGAAGTCGGATCCGGAGTGACTCTTTTGGAAAAAGGCGACCGTGTAGTCATGCCCTTTAATGTTGCAGATGGTCGGTGCCGGAACTGTGAGGAGGGGAAGACGGCGTTTTGCACCGGAGTGAACCCTGGCTTCGCGGGCGGTGCCTACGGATACGTGGTGAGTACCAGCTCAGAGTGGCTGTTGAGGCTGAATTTTCCAGAGAGCACAGATGACGCTGTTTTATACCGTGCAAATCACTCGCTGACTTCGTGGACAATCAGGCTATGGGACCTTATCGAGGTGGCCAAGCGTAGGTCCTCGTGGCCCTAAGTTGCCCCTCTAGAACACGTTTCACTGACATTGTGGTCCAGCCAATACCTTCGAGTCCCGTACGCGGATTTCAATGCGCTCAAACTTCCGCCGGGAACTGAACATGAGGCGGACTTCATCCTCCTCGCCGATATTTTTCCAACCGGTTGGCACGGGGTCACCCTCTCAGGGTTCCAGCCTGGTGAGAGCGTTGCCGTTTTTGGCGGCGGACCAGTGGGATTGATGGCTGCTTATTCCGCTGTCTTGCGTGGTGCTAGCCGTGTTTTGTAAGTAACAACTGATCTACGTCGAACTACAATCTCTTCCCCATGGTTGAAAAAGCTGAACTAATACGATAAAACTTACAGCCTCGTTGACCGCGTCAAGGAGCGACTGGACGCAGCTTCTAAGATTGGGGCCGAGGCTGTCAGCTTTGAGGAATTTGATCCCGTGGAGAGAATAATTGAGCTAAATGGGGGCATGGTCGACCGATCTGTGGATGCAGTAGTACGACTCTGAACTCGAGAAGTCATATATGGATCATGGCTAACAACCCTTTGAAATAGGGTTATCAGGCTGTTAGCAAGGGTGGATCGAGTGAAGTTCCGAATATTGTCCTGGAGAACATGATTAAGGTCACTCGCCCCTGTGGTGGTTTAGGTATTCCGGGACTTTACGTGCCTACGGATCCTGGCGCACCCGACAAGGCTGCGGGAGAAGGAATGATCTCATTGAGTTTCGGAAAGCTTTTCGAGAAGGTGAGACGATCTAACTATCATACTGCACTTGGAAATTTAGAGACTAACAAATGACCACAGGGGCTGTCGCTCGCAACTGGTCAATGCAATGTGAAGGCGTACAACCGCTATCTGCGAGACCTCATCATCGCTGGGAAGGCGAAACCCAGTTTTGTCGTGTCTCACGAAGTAAGACGACGTCTAATCATTCACTTGTATGATTTGCAATGCACGGAACTGACTGGTTTTGATTTCAAGATCGATATAGACGAGGCCCCAACCGCTTACGAGAAATTCGACAAACGGATTGAAGGGTGAGTAAACTACTACGAACACATGATTCGACATGCGTCCTGGAGTATTTACTAATAGTACGACTTATCAGTTACACTAAGGTCCTGATTCACCCCAACGGGCCCATTGCCTCAACTGGTGGTGACTCTTCCAAGGGCGCCGCAGTGTGGGGCGAAGGTGGGAAAGGTATCAGAAGTGTTGAGAAAACCATCAAAAGCTGGGTGTGAGCAGACGGATGGACCATGGCCGGAGGGAAGTCACTCATGCAACGATGATGTGCGTCGCAGGAATCGGATTCGAGTCTGAAGGCAGGTATCTGATTTCCCCGCTGCTATTGATCTTACTACCTCTGCTCCGCCGCAAGTTTGGTTACCAAGTTGAATCAATGCCAAACAATTACCATGCTTTCCCGCTCAGTAGACGTATACGAAATCCTCATTGTTGAGGTCCGTCAAGTCGAGCAATCCCCTGTCCTCAGCCAAGGTCCTATGCTGTGGAATCTGCGCGTCCTCAACTTCGACCGCTTTGCTTTCCTGCATCTTGTTTTTGCTGATCATCGATTCGTCGATGATGGTGGCGCTCTTTCCCAGCTCCTCGCGGCGCTTGGCATGCCTCTTATTCAATAACATGAGGTAGAATGGGATGACGGCTGAAATAACACCAACCAAGACGAACATGATGAGGTTGGAGATTAGCCCCGTGCGATACAATGGGGCCTGGTCAGTGGAGTATAGGAGAGGACCGATGACATTTCCTGCACACATCCCGATGAACACCACGGCAGAAGTGCATTTCTTTTTCGTGTCTCCACCGGAGTTGACGGCTTGCCAGTTGAATAGCATAGGAGTGATAGCAGCGAGGCAGGAGACCTGAGATGACTGTGAGCATACATCATCGAAGATCAATTAGAGGTATCAAACTTACAAGATAGTAACCAAACAACAAAACACCCTTTTGATGTCTTGGAACCGTGAGTAGGAGAACTGTTCCAATGGTGGGTAGGACAGATGTTCCTGCGATAACCAGCCCCTTCCTCTGAATTCTTTGAGCTATCCATCCAGAGCCTATAATCGAAATCACCTGGATCGCTCCGAAGGGAATGTTGAACAGGATGGTCTGAAAGCTCGAGTATCCGAAAGATTTGACAATTAGACTGCCAAACGTCGTTATGCCGCCGCTCGAGATGGAAATTGCAAGGATAGCGATAAACCAGCACCACGTTTTGAGATCGTAAGCGGTCTCCCAGACATGATCCCATCGCCAAGTCCGTGAAGCGACTCCCATCTGATTGGCTCTCAGTCTTTCCGTGGCGATGACTTTCTCCCTCTCTGAAATAAACTTCGCCTCCATTGGCGAGTCTGGCATCAGGGCAAACACGACGATGGAGTAGGCGACGGTGAGCAACCCACAAAACAAGAAGATGATCTGATACTTGAACATGGTCTTGCTTTCGATATGCCCTAGGCCGTAGGTGAATAAGCTGCCGATAATGCTTGTCACGCCATTCATGGCATTCCAGGAACTCGTCCTTAGTGTCTGCTCGCCTCGTCGCCACCACATCTGGGTGATAGCGACACAGCACGGCGCAATCATGGCTTCAAATGTTCCCTGTGAGGTTTAATCAGCATTAGCAAACGATATGCCACGAGAAAGCCGAAACTGGATGGGTCCACTCACGAGGACAAATCGCATGCCCAGTAAGGAGGCGAAATTTGTACAGGCAGACATGATGCAAAGTGCTGAGCCCCAGAGAAAGACAGCAGACGCGATGACCTTTCCATTGGGAAGTTTGACCAGAAGCACAGCGGCGACTGGCTGCATGATGAGCTGTGCGAGGTACAAAATAGAGCCGAGCCATGAGTATTGCTTCCCGACGAGGTGTGCATCATCAACAATGCCGAAGACGCTCGTGACTAAATGGTTTTTTTAATTAGCCAAAAAGTTCGGGACGCGTCTGAAGGTCTGTCTTTGGATCACTGAAAATTATGAAGGGACTTTCTCGAATGGTGCATTGAGGGACAAAGACCGCAGACAGTAAACAAATCTCGATGTAATTAATCACATACAGCTGTTGTCAATATCGTCAGCAGCCCGTAAAATTGATTTGACTAGGCAGTAGATATATAGTTACCTGAGGGTGCTCTTGTCAAGCTGCTGAAAGAAATAAGCCCACAAGAGCAGGACTAGCACACGCATGTCGATCTTGCGCAACACGGCTTTCTCCTCTTCGACGGTGAAGGAAGTGTCTCCATGACTGGCCAGGAACTCAGCTGCCTTGTCATGTTCCCTCTGTATCTCAGGAGCGGGAGTGATCACGTCGGCGGAGGTTTTGGAGTCCTCAGCGGCCATTTTCCTGAATTCTGGTGCCTCGCAAGATGCCCGTATCTGCAGTTCGTTGGTTGAAGTAGCAAGCGCGTGTGGTGTTTGGTCACATCGATCCGAGGTGCTGGGTCATCCCCAACGATTGGAGGTAACCAGGCGGGGGCATAATATCCCTTTTCTATCCCTCGTAACACAGTCATCCCCTCGTTCAGATGGAACGTTCAACGGCCATTGGGCCACCAACAGCATAACAGCCCGACGGGAAGTTCTTGCGGCATGACCAACCACGAGAAGCTTGATTGGGTAGTAACCCGCGCCAAGCAGGGGGACATGAGGAATTCAAGACAAGGATAGTGAGTTGTGGCCTGTTTCTCCGCAGATATGCCATCGACCGTCTTACGCGAACACGCCGATTCAGATAATGTGTTGAGGGCACTATGACCGAGGCTCCCTGCTGTTTCCCCACAAGCCGGCTAAATTCAGCTGGTACCCCGGATTTTACCCCGGACCTGGGGCGTGTCTGACAGCCTCCACTAAGACCTAGACCGTGATTGACTTTGGAGCATCTCGGCTTCTGGATCATTGGACCCCGAGATGCTTCTAGGCATCCAGTGTTAGTTCGTGATTGGCATTGAGTGACGTTCATGAATTTCTTATCAACCCCTCTCCAAACGACATACTTATTTCACGCGTGGACGCGATTGAAACTCATCGAGTTCAAATGATTTTGCGTATCATACTGAACATTCAAGCATCCTAAGTTTACGAGCAGCTACAATGGGAGAAAAGGAATCCCAGAGGAAACGGTACGCCCTCGTGGGCACCGGTGGACGGTCCAGCTTCTACTATACAGCGATCGCATCAGACTACAAGTCGACCTCGGAGATAGTCGGCCTCTGTGATACGAACCAAACTCGCATGGACGTCGCAAACGAAAAACTTGAGACACTCGGGCATGGCAAAGTGCCTACTTTCCTGGCAGTCGACTTCGACAAGATGATTACGACGCTCAAGCCTGACGAAGTGATCGTGACGGCGGGCCCGGATAGATTGCACAATATCTACATCGTCCGAGCGATGGAGTTGGGCTGCAATGTTGTCACAGAGAAGCCCAGTGAGTTCGCTCACCGAGTGTGGTCCCCCAACCCTTCCAATCTGGTGGATCGAATGTTCATTGACTCGTTCATTTATGAATACGCACACTGCATCGACGCTGACACCACATATTGAACAGTGACCATCGACACGCCACGCTGCAAAGAAATCCTGCAAGCCGTCGACCGAACAGGCCAAAAGGTCCGCGTGACATTCAACTACCGGTATGCACCCCACAACACGCGAGTGTTTGAGATCTTGCAGAGCGGCGCAATCGGCAAGGTAACCAGCGTGCATTTCGAGTGGATGCTCAACACGTCACACGGAGCCGATTATTTCCGGCGATGGCACCGCGACAAGCGCAACAGCGGGGGCCTGCTTGTGCACAAGAGCACGCACCACTTCGACCTGGTCAACTTCTGGCTGCAGACGCGGCCAGAGACGGTGTACGCGCAAGGGGACCTAAAGTTCTACGGGCGCGAGAACGCCGAGCAAAGGGGCGTCACCAAGTTCTACACGCGCAGCCATGGGAGCGAGGTCGCCAAGGATGACCCATTTGCACTGCACATGGAGAAAAATGAAGGCCTCAAGGCGCTTTACCTCGATGCGGAACACGAGGACAACTACTACCGTGACCAGAGCGTCTTTAGCGATGGAATTTCTATTGAGGACACTATGAATGTGCTGGTCAAGTACAAGAACGGTGCAGTCATGACATACTCGCTTACAGCATATGCCCCCTGGGAGGGCTTCCGGGTAAGCTTCAATGGCACGGGAGGGCGCCTCGAGGTCGAGGTCGTTGAGAACAGCTACGTAAACTCGGGCGGTGACCAGTCGCTCGAAGGGTCCCTCGAGAGGCGCACGATCCTACTCAGGCCGCTTTTCGAGAAGCCTCGGGAGATTGAAATTGGAGAGAGTAAAGGAGCTCACGGTGGAGGTGACTCGGTCCTGCTCCAAGATTTGTTTGGTGAGCCCGTTTCAGACGAATACAGACGTGCCGCCAGTCATATCGACGGTGCAGCTTCGATCCTTACCGGTATGTTTACCCCTTCCGACACGGAGGTATCCGGAGAGAAAACATTTGCACAAATTTTCTCGGAAGCTAACCCCGACACCCGACAGGCATTGCGGCGAACATATCCATCGCGACGGGTCAGGTCGTGAAGTGCGATGATATCTTGGCCCTTCCGGAGTGAGACTACCAGTTGCTATTGACATGCCCACGTGTTTAGTAAGAGACTCTAGAGTGGAGTGGAGGGAGCGAAACCGAGCAGCCGGGTCGCTTTGTCATCGGCTTAGACCGACTTAGAAATTATGCAGTGCCCAGCTGCCAAAAAGACTAAAGACAAAGAAAAAACAAGGGTGTACGCAGAAACATGAGATGATACGCGCGTGCCCTGAGTCAATTACCTCCGATTCCTGCGCGGAAGAAAGGGGCTGAGGGCCCTTTGCCGATGATCACGGGAGCCCCATTAGCGGTCCTCAACCTTGGACTTGAAAACATTTCTCACAGCAGCGCCCTCGCCCTCAGCATTCGCGACGGCGAGGTATCCACCCGCGCGCCTTCTGCGCCCACCTCTATCGGGCGCAGTCCCTGAACGACGTTAAGCAAGCTGAGAAGGGCTTAGAAATGTCCCCCCACGCACCTAAGTGGTGGAGTACGCGCCCAAAAGATCTTATCTGATGCTATGTAATCCGATCGGCGCTGTCTAGATTGTCCTGGGCCAAGTCCACGATGCCATCGGAAGTGGGGTGGGCGTGCGCAAATTTTACGGAATGTCTGGATTCGGCCGTCGAGAGGGCCGGAGGGCCGGCAGAGCAGATTCTAGCGAGTCCTTGGCACCCGCCCATGTGAATGACAGCGTTTCACGGAGAGTGACTTTATTTTAACAGTAAACGCCAAGCCCCTGTCAGGCCCCACATGCGCAATCTGGATGCTTCACCCAAGGTGGAAAAGCCTTGAAGCGAGGAACTGCCTGGCCTTCAGGCACTTGCATGGTCAGCCCTACTGTGCCCGCTTTGGGTTTCTTCGCCTATGCATAATATGCAATATATTTAGGTACCTGAGCCGAGACCTGCTGCGACGGTAGCAACCAAGTGGCCCGTTCAGCGAACTGAGGCTCAGTGCCTTCTTTCCCACATTTCATCACGAATTCAGGTGACCCATGGCGTATTCCTTGTTCATGTCAGAAACCCTGGCTCGTAGTTGATTCTTATCCCATTCCCCTGTAGAGTGAATGTAGCATTGTTTCTAGAAACAGCAGCTCAGAAGCCATTGGGTGGCCAAGGCGATTTGCCTGCAGTGCCGACGTCGCAGGATCCTCCCCTTGATAGTCTCAATGCGAGTCGGCCCCAAGCCCACTAGCGGAGATAGCAATCCCTGACGGGAAGGTGCAACTTTTTTTCACATTTTTATCCCCAGCAGATAGATGGCCACATACTCTCAGCTGGACATGATTCTTGGTATGACGTCTCCTCCGAGTTTGTTTCGTGCTCCGGAATGTCACCGACGGCGGTGGATTCTCCAATTGATTGCAACCCCGTCGCGTGGTTTGGGAAAAGCTTGGTTTCCTGTCTAAGAGACCATTATGACGAGAATTATAGGGGCTGCTACAATGCCCTGATGAGGCGGGTGGTAAAGAAGAAACGGTCCAGAAGGTGCCAATGAATTGTCACGATGGCTTATAAGTAGACCTGCCCAGTTTCAAGCGGCCCGGTCCAGGGAAACGTTTGTAGAGTTCATCCCAACTTGAAGTCGGCTTCACTTCCTCACCCTTTGTCTTTCTTTAACCCGAGATCGTCTGTTCTCACTTAAACGCCGGGCTCATATCTACCTTGCTGTCCCTCGTTGATCCGAGTCATACCAAGGTTCTGTCGAAACGAAAAAAACAAATCCCACGATGCTGTCCTCAATCTTCACAACTGCTGCCATCGCAGTCGCCGGTGTCTCAGCTGCCCGGCCATGGCTCAACGAGCCTGACACTGGCCTGGAGGCAGTAGTGAGCAACATCACTACCGGCCAGCTCCCTTCTCTGGACCAGATGGTCGGCCTGCCAGACTTTGACTGTACGCAAACCTTGTTCAGTCCTTGTGTTTGACGCTATCCCCAACAATGATTGCTGACTCGTTTTATCACAGGGGCCGCTCGCAACTATCTCCCTGCGAAGAACGTTAGTGTTGCTCTATTGAGAATAAAGTTTGGTGAGGGTGCATGGGCTGATTGAGTTCGCAGTACACTTACTACCGAAATGGCGCTGCTGGCGAGTGGTCGTATCGAAACAACCTCGAGGTATGTCCATGAAATGTCGCAACCTAACGCTGCCCAGGCATGCAACGGCAACAACCGCTGACCTTCTTTCAAGGTCTTCAACCGCTACCGCCTTAGGCCCCGGGCCATGGTAGATGTTACCAACATCGAGGCCAGCTTGAACACGACCATCCTCGGCTATCCTTTCGCCAACCCCTTCTTCATCTCCCCTGCCGCCAAGGCGCAGTACGCTCATCCTGATGCCGAGCTCAACCTGATGAAGGGCGCCGGAGCTGGTAACATCCCTTACATTGTAAGCCTCTTCTCCCGCGTGTGTGACCGCGACTGCGGCTCCGCAGCCTCGATGGAGTCATCTTGCTGACAACGGACAAACAGGTCTCCAGCTATTCCTCTCTGGCTCTCGAAGACATCGCTGCCGTGGCCCTCCCCAACCAGACCTTCTTCAGCCAGGTCTACTTCACCCTGAACGACACCCAGAACCGTGCTCTCCTCCAACGCTCTGAGAAATCTGGTGCCAAGGCCGTCGTGTGGGCGATTGACTCCCCTGGCTCGCCCGACCGCCAGCGCGCTGCCCGTTACGATGTCGGCTCGGCCAACACACAGTTCGTCAAGAACACCTGGGAGGTCTACCAGCAGTACCGCAACTGGACCACCCTGCCCATCGTCCTGAAGGGCATCCAGAACGTCGCCGACGCCCGCGCCGCCGTCGACCACGGAGTCAAGGCCATCATCCTCTCCAACCACGGCGGCCGTAACCTGGACGGCTCCCCTTCGTCTCTCGAGGTTGCCCTGGAGATCTTCAACAACGACCCGGAGATCTTCAACGAGATCGAGGTGCTTGCCGACGGTGGCATCCGCTACGGCACCGACGCCCTCCGTCTGCTGGCACTCGGCGTCAAGGCCGTCGGCATGGGCCGTCCCTTCATGTTCTCGAACGTGTTCGGCGAGGAGGGTGTCAAGAAGGTTATTTCCCTGATGAGGAACGGCCTCATGAACGATGCTGCCAACCTGGGCCTTGGCGACTTGAAGTCCATCAACTCCAGCTATGTCGACTGGACCCCGAGCCCCTTCTGGGGATTCTAAGTCGTGGAGGATGGAGTTGGCGTGAGAGAGATGTGGTGCAGCCCTAGATGTGGCTTTTCTTGTATATAGATATATAGACGCGCATTTGCACATACCCACTGGGTGACGAATTCAGCGACGTTTCACCCATTTTTTTGTCTCGCACTCCGTGTTGGTCCACACAAGTGGGTTCATTGGTGTGATCATGCCGGCACTTAAGGTCCAAGTTATCGCTGTGGGTCCTGAGGTAAGATCTCAGATGCTCGTCCGTAACCTTGTGAATGAGCGACAAGAAATGACAAGACGCGTCGCTATCTTGTCTAGCTAAAGTGCTTGAGATGCAGGTCGATGATGATTATTGGATCAGAGACAAAATTGGCTGCTAATTGTCATTTATCTTGAAAGTGTATGCCGGATATTACATTTGAAAGCCGGTTTAACTTCCGCCAAGAATTGCTGCGTCAATAATTGGCGTCAGAGCAGCTCGTGTTGTGTGCGCTGCTAGAGTCAGTTCAGTGGATAGCCCTAGGGATAACCTTCCGCCTCGGAATCTGGGGGCCACACAAGTGAGATCCATCGTGGGGTCGCGGGGAAAACGAAGCCAGTCGAGTGCCGATTAGGCACTGTATGCGTACTAGGCCACTGTATGGCAATCTGAGCCCCCTGTTTCGAGCCGAGCTCCAACATACAGCCGCCCCTGGGATGCAACATACCGACTTGAGCCGGCGGGCCAAGGTAGTCGGATCCGCGGGACGTGGGCCTCAGCATGTCCGAACCTCAAGACGGGTTACTTCTGTTCAACGTCGAGACAGCAGCACTCACGTATCTCACTTTGTTGTGACAACACTTCATCTCCATTTGCAGTCGAAACCACAAGGGACAGGCCAGCCTCACTGAATTGACATTCTCAAGTCGGTGATTCACAAACGACTGTTGTGAGCGCTCAAAGAAGGATACCGGAGCTGCCATGTCTCAATCCAGCGACACTGTGGCGCTTAGCGGCAGTGCTCCTGGCCAGTACCCACACTCTAACATCTTCGACTTCGTCTTTGGAAATCCATTTTCACAACAGTCCGACACTGTACCTGCATCTCAGAAGTTGGCCCGCATAGAAGACTCGCGGCCCATCTTCGTGGACAACAACAATGGTGAGAGATATCATCAAATGCCCAAACCCCCCGCTCATGTGCCTCAAGCTGACAGTGTACCGCAGATCGCACACTCACCTTCGGCAAGGTCAGGGAGGATGCCCTCAAAGTAGCTGCAAACCTGCGGGATCTGGGGCTAGACCCAGATCAAATCCACAGCCTGCCCAAAACGCCGACATGTGCACGCCCTGAACTGGCGCCTGTGGTGCTGATCCAGCTGCCAAACTGCCTCGCCTTTGCATCGATTCTGTTCGGCACCTTCGCATCGGGCCTGACGGCATCCCTGGCATCGCCCGCCCTGACGGCCACTGAGCTCAGTTGGATCCTCCAGAATGCGCGGCCGCGCGCCATCATCACCGCCAAGGCGTGCTTGGGCGCGATGCATGAGGCACTCAAGTCGCAGAAGGACACCGCTTTCTTCGCCAAAGTCCCCGTCTTCACCGTCGACGTGGCCAACGATTCTTATCTCACGCCTACCCCGGCTGCCAGGCCCGCATCATCAACATCGCCGCTAGAACAGGACTGGTCGGCCCTGCTCAAGATCCCATTATCCCCTGCCCGATCGTACCAGCTGTCGGCAGAGACCGCGCCGAACCGCACCGCCGTGATCCTGTGGTCGTCGGGAACATCAGGGCGGTCCAAGGGCGTGCTGATCTCGCACAACGCGCTCGTCTTCGCCACGGCGTCGATCTGGTACGACGCCGACTGGCACCGGCCCGGCCTGCAGCAGAGCTGGCTGGGCTACGTGCCCTTCTACCACGTGTTCGGGCTGTGCAACATCTTCCTGCTGGCGCCCTGCATCGGCGCCACCTGCCACGTCATGAGCGCCTTCAACCTCGAGGCCATGCTCGCCGGCGTGGCCCGCCGCAAGGTCACCTACCTGCACATGGCCCCGCCCGTCGCCGTCATGCTGGCCAAGGCCGCCATCGTCGACAAGTACGCGCGGGGCGGCGGCTTCAGCACCATCGTCGCGGGCGTCACGGGCGGCGCGCCCCTGGGGCACGAGGTCGTCGTCGAGGTGCACAAGCGCCTCGGCTTCCGCGTCAAGATGGGCTACGGCCTGAGCGAGACGTGCAACACGTCGCTGCAGCGCGGCACCTCCGAGGCAGACATGCACGCCGGCGCCGGCGACAGCGGCCGCCCGCACTACGGCGTCGAGCTGCTGATCGCCGCCGACGGCCAGGACTTCAAGGGCGGCGCCACGAAGCCCGGCAAGCTGGGCGCTCCCGGCGAGATCCTCATCCGCTCGCCGGGAGTGATGAGCGCGTACCTGCCGATCGGTGGCCTGGGCGACGCGCGCCACGCGCCCGACATGGCCATCACGGCCGACGCGCTGACGCCCGACGGCTGGTTCCGCACGGGCGACGTCGGGTTTCTGGACGAGCGCGGCGCGATCCACATCACCGACCGGCTCAAGGAGTTGATCAAGGTGCGCGCGTACCAGGTGGCGCCGGCCGAGCTCGAGGCGGTGCTTTGTAGCAGTGAGGCCGTGGCGGATGCTGGTGTGATTGGTATCTACGACAACAGCCAGGCAACCGAGTGGCCGCGGGCATACGTTGTCCCGCGGAACGCCGAGCTGATCCAGAAGGGAGACAGGAAGGGGTTAGAAAAGCTTGCTCAGGAGCTCAAGGCGCTGGTGGAGAAGAGGACTGCGAAATACAAGTGGCTCATCGGTGGCATTGTCTTCACGGACGCGATCCCCAAGTCGCCCAGCGGCAAGATCCTGAGGAGAGTGATCAAGGACGGAGGAGTCAAGGGCGGGATTGAGGTCGTGGTGTACGAGAAGAAGAAGAGGGATTCCAAGCTGTAGATGCTCACGATATTGTTTTCTGCTTGATGAATCTCTGCGAATGTTGACATCTAGACTATCGCTGTGTCTCTATGATTTCTCTCAGTCTTGCATCTAGAACCTTTGTGCGATACCTATCTAATTGAGCTTCGACAGCCTTCTCATGTCCGACAGCATTTAAGTGCAATGTAGAGCATGAATTGGTCAGCCGCGGTTCAGTAGTCCTTTTTGCGGCGAAATCTCACCATCTGTCGAAGCCAGTGCAGAGATCGTCCCGACTCTTCTTCGTCTCATTCATTCGGTGATGGCAATCTGGACTGATTGTATGTGAGGCCAAGTAGCCTGTCGTATGATGGTGAACATGGCCAGTGCAACATGCAGCGAAGCACGCAAGCCGTTTGCAAAGCCACACAATCACAGCTTCAACCGGCAGAAGCAAGACGCCTTGATCGGCACATCAGCAACCTCCAGAGCAGCCTTAAGCTGCGGCTCAATCTCGCGTGCCTCGTCCTCCCGTCCAAGCTTCAGCAAGCTCTCGTGGTACCCATGCAGCGACCAGACATTATTCCTGTGCTGGAACGTCCGCGGCAGCGTGTCGTCAAGTCCGAGGTCGGCCCGGTAAATCGCGGCCGCCTCCTCGGGGCGGGCCTGCTCGAGCAGCAGCGCCGAGAGCGCGTGTCGCGTCGGCTGCATCCAGCCCCACGGCTCGTCATAGTCGAGCCCGTCGTCGCGCCGGATGGCCTCGCGAAGGTGCTCGAAGGCCGGCTCCACGTTGCCGCGCCGGTACTCTATCTCGCCGGCGAGCATGGCGCTAGCGATGGAGAGGATATCGACGCAGGTGTTGTTGAAGAGCGTGCGGGATTTCGGGACGGTTGCCCGTTGAGCTTCGAATTTCTCGCGCTCCTGCTCGGCTTCGTCCACGCGACCGAGTGCGGCTAGAGCAAGACCTTTGCCGTAGAGGTACACTGCGGTTGTGAAGCTGTACAGTTTCGGGTCTGCGGGCAACGGGAGAGCCACAAGGTCCTCCCATCGGCCGAACCGAACGTAGACGTGAACGCGGACGGCCACGAATGCCTCCAGCCAGTTAGCCATTGGTGGGGAATCGATACGGAGGAGCCCCTCTGGCAGTGACGCTTCCAGCTGCTTCACGGTCTCCAGTGCGACTTTCGACTGGGCAGAGAACATGGCGGCGTAAATTCGGAAGTGGTAATCGTGGGAGCGGTAGAGGGTGTAAAAGTTCATTGGTCCTGCTCGTGCCAGGAACTTCTCGTCGGCACGGATGGCGGCTGAGTTGGCGTCGACGGCGTCTGCATAATGCCCGGAGAGAACATCGAGGTGCGAGGGCATGTGATTGAGGTGTCCTCCGTCTGGCACAAGCAAGCGGAGTTTGTTTGCGCGAGGCAAGGCAGCCTCGGGATGGCTACTCATTTCCATGAGATGGATCCACAGGTGTAACAGACCTGGGTGGCTGTCGCCGCCAGGCTGTTCAATTGCCTTGTCCAGGGCCTCTTTTGCTTCCAGAGTGAAGGCACCGGGCGCTGGCTCGCCGGTCCGAATATCCCAGAGCTTCCAGGGCGTGAGGTTCATGAGCGAATCGACGAACAGCGCGGCCACGTCGAGGTCGTGAGAATGAGCTGCATACACGCCACGCATTGCCTCAGCATAGGCTTTGTTCCAAATCGCACTGTGGGCTGGATCCTTGCTGTCTGCCGAGATCTGATGCTCTTGAGGATAGCGGTGCTTGAGAGCTTCGATAAGGGCCCTCTCGACGGGCGTCGCCTTGTCCGAGATCTTGAGCGCATGCTTCACTGCTCGGTACGACCTCTCGACTGTGGTCTCCATCTCGCGTCCCTCGAAGAATTCCCAGGGCTTGTTATAGTTTGGCCCTAGAGCATAGGCTAAGCCCCAGTAAGCCATGGGAAAGTCTGGGTCCAGGTCGATGGCTTGCTGAAAACAAGCCGCGGATTCCTCATGGTTGAAGGCGTAGGACCATATCAGGCCTCTGTCAAACCATGTCTGTGCCTCCTTGTTGCTGGTGCTCACCTCTCGATGATAAGTGCCGAGATCATAGTATGATCCGTCATCGGAAGCTGTCGGGGCTGGAGGTGGTCTGGTCGTCATAGTGGCTGCAAGAACAAATGTGAAGGAAAGTGAGTGTGGTTTGTAGCTTTGTTGTCGAAGTCAAAACAGAAGTCGACTGTTTATGGTCAAGTTCCTCCAGGCCCTCGGGAGGCGCCGCTGACAGGGACGTCCCTGAGGCTGGCAAAGTCCCGGTGGTGTGGGCATGTGTGGGGTCATTCTGGGTCCAGATGGCGCCAGGCGAGGGGTAGATAGGTACAGCTGCACTGAGCTGGATGCCCAACACTTTTCACCCATCTCAACCACCACGTAGTCTGTGACCTTCTTGGATACATGGTATTAACGATAAATAGCCGGCATGTATTTACATTCGTTGTCAGTCCATGGCCTGTCTCACCGCCATACCTGTACACATTTCCGAGCACCAAGGAGACGACATCGCAGGATCACAGAACCCCTCAAATGATGCTCCTCTTCACCAGAGACTATGTACTACCAACAGTCCCGTTCGGAGGCGCAGTGAGATACCACATATCGATCCAAACCCAGTCGCCTCCACCACTGCGCAGAACACCGACAGCAGTAACATAGTTCAGCCAAAAGTACTTCTCCGAGCCGGTCTCATATATACCCCGAAGGTAAGTAAGACCGTTGTCCTGGTTGGACCCAGCCGTCTTGATGTAGATATTCTCGCCGTCGTCAGTTCTAAGCGAGTACCTAGTGTCAGGGTGCGAGACGCCCTGATTGTCGAGGTAGTTCCAGTCCGCGCCCAAGTTGAGCACCTCGCCTATGCAGCACATCGTCAGCGACAAGTTCCCGTGTACGCCATGTACGGAGAGAGAGAGAGGGAAATATGTTCAAAGGTGTGGGGTAAAACATGGCAGCACGTACCCTTAATCTTGGGGCCCTCGAAGGTTCCGCCGGTGATGGGAATCACGCGGACATCACCGTACGGCCCGACCCCCGTGCTAAAGCGCTCCCCGAGAGTACAGTTGAGCGAGTAAAGGAACTCTAGGCCTGGTGGCGCAGGCGTGGTCAAGCCGCTCACGGCTGTGGCCAAAAGAAACAGGGACGATGCGAAGACGGATTTCAGCATCTTGACCAAAAGAGTATTGACTTGGTTCACGTCCGCGAACTTCAGCTTTGCTCAAGAATAGAGGGGCGGGCTCAAATGCGAATCCCTTAGGCAGGTTCGAGTTGGGGCGGGCTGGCGTTGTTTTCACATTTATATCAACGTCACTCCAGCTGTCTGGCCAGGCATAACGAGGGCTTGAGTGGGCATTGACTCGCACGAGTGCTCTTGAACTCCCGGGATGCAACACCGCGATCAGCCAAGTGGGGCTGGTTAGTGTCATCGCGGGGAAATGATGGGGTTGATAAATTGCACTTGAATTCATGGGAATGGAACCCGGCTTATCCGGGGTTATTTGTTTTCCCCATATGTGGGAAAATGAGTGTTCGTGAGGGCGTGAACAGGTAATGACATCGTGCAGCTATAGGATGTAGCATCACCAATGCATCGGTAAGAAGTTGACGACGGCCGGCTGCCCACGTGCTGCGGGGGAAGACTGCTGCGCCTGAAGGCCTCAATCATCAGAGTGCACCCTCACATCATCATCACCGCGGAAGTCAAATCCTGTGGACATCGACGAATCTTTTGGGGAAGCGCTCGACCAGGCGCTTTCGGTAGACCACATCGTGACTAGGACAGCCATACAGCGGGCCCTCCCTGGCATCGCCCCAGAGTTTCGCCTCGCCCCGCGCCTCGAAGCACACGCCGCACTCGTCCCAGGTGCTCAGGAATTGCAGCACCCAGGGCTGGTGGTCCAGCAGCTCCCAGCTCTCGTCCAGCATGAACATATAGTACTGCATCCAGTCGTACAGCGTCTCGCTGTTCTTGCCGGGATCGCCGTCGAGGTCGGCGATGCTGGTCCAGTGCACGAGCACCATGACCTCGCGGACATGGCCCATCGACTCGACCATCTCAAGCAGTTCACGGCGCCGCTGCTTCTTGTCGGCGCCGCTGTCGTCGAACCGCTCGACATCCTTGAACAGCACCCGCTCCACGTGGCTCAGGCTGGCCGTGTCGAACTGGCTCAGGTCGCGGTGCAGCCACAGCACGTCGCGGCCCGGGTCGAAGTAGAAGGCGCAGTCGGCCACCGTCGAGTGCTGCAGCCGCCGGTATGTCGCCAGCGTGTGGTCGCGGGACTCGCGGCACACCTGCAGCGCCACGGGGTGCGAGTACGGCCGGCATGACACGTCCTCCAGCCGCTTGGCCTGCGAGTCCCACGCCGTCACCTTCTCGGCGCCGACCTGCCGGCTGGGCTTGATGCGCCGAGGTGCGCCGCCGCCGGAGCCCCCGGGCGGCAGCGAGACCTCGATGAGGCGTGCAGAGGGCCACGTCTCCTCCCAGATTCTGAGCCGCAGCTCGAGGGGAAGGCCTGCCATTGCATGCATGTGAGCGGAACTAGAGAGGCGGCGTTTTGTGTCACCACGGCCTTGATTGGGGCGATACTCACGAGACAGGCCTGATTCCTTGCACGATTGCGAGTCCTGCTCGGCCATTACTTTAATTGTGCATGAAGTGCCTTCTTTGTCGTGAGGTCTGGTCCTTGTCCCGTCCTTTCTTCTCAGGTCGATGACTTTGAATGACCAGACGGATGATCTGCTGACTGCAACCGTTAAAACGTGCCCCGCAGCACTGTGGGCAAAACGGTCATGGCATCTCCACCGAGCCCGTCGTGTTCTGCCATTGGCTAGCATCGTGTGTTGCCGTTCCAGGGTTGGACCCTTGTCGTCACACAGTGACCCCATTTCGAGGATTCCCGAGAGCTGAGGCTTGACTTGGCATAAAGAGTTGATGCCACTTCTTAAAGTCGCAGCCCATTCGTATATAGGTACATGAGCAACATAATCCTGTGTATAGGCGTTCGAAAGAATACAGTTCCCGAGACCAGCATGTCTGCTAGTGTAATTCCAAAAGATCTAGAAAGCCACAACGAAGCACCCAAGTCATTTACATGAAGAGCAGTGAGACATCAAGACTGTTCTAGAAGGGCATGGACGTGTCGAAGGCACGATGAATGGAAGAAAAGAAATGCCATCATAACGTATGTCGTGAACCTTCAAATTCTAAGTACGGGACTTTTTAATCCATCTGTACCACGGCCATTATGAAAGCCTCGAGTCCGTGGATTGTCAACGGCCAACTCAGCTGGACAAGCCAATCCAGGCACGGCTTCTGCGTGTAGTACACATGGAATTTGCCATGCGAGACTATTCTGAATCATCCAAATTCCCGGGTTGGCTGCTGTAGGGCGCTTGAGTGAATGCGGCGACTCCAACGGTGCACTCGACAAAGGTGCCCCTGAGACGTGGTCATGAACCCGCTGACAAAGACATTTGTAAGTTGGAAATCAATGGATTATTAGAATCCTAAAACCTTCTAAAAGTGGAAAGATAAGCCCGTACGTAGAAACTGGTGACTTGACTCTGATGGCTGGTGCGCTGCCTTTGAGACATACCCATTCCGGCACCGTTTGGAGGAGAAGGGCTATCAATCTAAAATTTCTTCCAGCAGAAAACTTTGTTTATTCATCATTGCATAAGCAAATCTTGTATCATAGCGTGAGCTGATTCGAAAATTACAAGGCTGGACCCCACGCGGTAGAGAAACGCTGCTGTAGTGATGTTTTGGTCACGAAGCACTGGAACAACATGTGATCAGTGCAAATCGGAACCACAAACTCACCAGAGATGATCAGTCATCACAGCAGAGTCATTGAACGGAACGTCTCGGATGCGCTATATTCGCTCTCCGGATTTGGTTGGCAATGTCGAACAGCCGCCTGTCTCGCTTCCACGCCAATAACAGACAGATGCACGGCCCCTGCTGTCTTTGTCCGGGCCTCGACGGCGCCGATGCACTGCTTTGATTTAGGCTTGGCGGAACTTCGACAACGCTCAAGATCTTCAACCTCACATGAGCTCAAATGCCATTGCGCTGTTGGCGTTGGTGCGCGATGCTCTGGACGTTGCCTGGTACTTGCTTGCTTTGTGATAGCGTAGGCTCACGGACAAATGGACTTTCAGCCCAGCCGAGACACCGGCGATAGACGCCCGCTGGGTTCCCTCGCAAGTAGGGGCTAAGGGAATGCTCAAAAACGCATCCACGACCCGATTACTTGGTGCAGAGAGATTTGCAGTCTGGATTCTTCACAATCAACGTCGTTGAGGTACCGCCCGTCGGCCTAGAAGCAAAACGAATGGCTATGAATTTCGGTGGCCTACCACCGTGTGGTGTATGTGAAGTCAAAACCACAGAACGCTTTTGAGAAACCAGATTTTACTAATCAAATGCTGACTGCAGATGGATTGCGTGACTTCCCTCATAAGATCCTCATCCTGCGATGCGACGAACGCAACCTGTCTATGTGTGGAAATAGAGCGAAGTAGCCCCAGTCCCTTTGCGGACTGCGTGTCGGGCACTTGCAGCATAAAGCAAGGATTGAGTACGAAATATGTCACTGATTTCTGTTTACTCCGGCTCACATTCACGCAGTGGTAAAGAATTTCACTGTCACGAACTGCGAACATCCCACGCCACCTCATCTGAGCAGCATATCCATCGCTTTCCTCGTCCTTTTCGGAATCCAGACGGTATTCTTTATATTGCGGATGCTCACACGGGTACTCAAACTGTCCAATTGGGGATGGGATGACGTTACCATAGTTGGTGCCTTTGCAGCTACAATCGGCGTCATCACAGGCCGTCAGTTGCAATTACAGGCGGGCATGGGCCGTGATATCTGGACGCTCGCGCCGGAGGAAATTACAAATCACCTCAAGATCTTTTATGTCTTTGCTTTCATATACACCATTACCATGACGTTGATAAGGGCATCGATATGCTTCATTTACCTGCGGCTGTTCCCGAACAAGAAATTCCGCCGGATTGTCTGGGCAACACAGGCCTTCAACGTTGCTCTCATGATCACTTTCATTTTGGCCTACGCCTTCCAGTGTACACCACCAAGTTACTTTTGGAATATGTGGCATGGCGAGTCCCAAGGGAAATGTCTCAAGTTCAGCAATCTGTCCTGGACGCAATCAATTCTCTTCATTGCGCTGGACCTCTGGATGCTGGCATTGCCGTTTTGGCAAGTCAAGAAGCTAAACCTCCCGCTCAGAAAGAGATTGGATGCATTCGTGATGTTTGGATGCGGGATATTGTGAGTTCCACATCGTGCAATAATAAATGGCTGCCGAACCCTTTTGTTATTTAACCCTCCTTATTGCCAGACATCCCGCTGACAGAAGCTTGGCACTGGAATAGCTTGACTATAGTCAGCGTATTGCGCCTCGAATGTATGATTACTCTGACCAATGGACACAACCCCACAAGTAAGCACGTCACTCCCATTCCTTCACCAAGTGACCCGGAGGTGGGCCTTATGTGACAGTGCTCTGTCAATCCTGGCAGCCACGTGGACTGACACGTCTTTCACCCCTACAGAGGACCTGACCTGGCTAGCTACTTGGTCCAATGTCGAGATGACAGTGGGTATCATAATTGCCTGCCTTCCAGCCACACGACTCCTCATGCTCCGCTATCTACCGAGTAAGATTGCAGCGTGGCACCAGACGTCGCGCACGGCTCGCTTTAGCCTGACGACGCCGCGGAGCTCGAAGGTTGGGTCCACGGCGACGTGGGTGAGTTGTCACAGCGGGAAGAGGGAGAGCAATCTGCAGCCGCCCATGCCAATGTATGCCGGCGTATGCTCTACGCAAGTCTCGGTCACGTCGCCTGGGGTTTTCAATCCTGCGCAACATGCAGCAGGAGGCCCCAGTGACACCTCTGAGCTCGAACGGCGGGAGTCAGAACTCCCGCTTGTTGACTCAGCTCCGCCTGTCACGGCCGGGCAGTCATCGGTGACCGATGAGCAGGCTCGACAGTCGACCCCAAAATTGAAGGAGAGGCGTATTTGGGTGGAGCAGCATATCTACGTGTCGAATGATCCCGTGACAGGTGGGCCAACGTCTGTACCTCGCGGGGAGGAAGACATGGCAAGGTTCCCCAGTATCGAGGATGCTTGAATAGTATAGAAAAGAAAGAATTCAACTACAAAAATAGCTTGAGTTTAGCGCGAGGTCTTTCTCTCCATTCAAATCCCTGGCAAAAGTTGCAAAGCCGGGCAAAGTGCTTGTTGACACAACCAATATTGTCTCGGCGTAAAGCGAAGCTTTGAGACGGTCACACTGCCTTAGCCCCCGCGAGCTTGATCATTTCGGGCGCACTGGACTTGGCTGAGGATTCTGTTTGAGTTTGGTGCCTGACTGGCTTAGTGTACCCAGCTGACTATCTGGGTACGGGAAGTGGATCAATCTCATCCTGCGATAGTGCAGAACAAGGACACCCATCGCTTTAAACTCGCCTTATTTCCAGCTGAACGACTCGAGTCTTTAGCGCTCAGCCTTCGGGCTGAGCCAAGAGAGAAGCGTGATATAGATCAGTGACTGGGAAGCTGGCCAAGACATGCGCGACAGTGCCCTCTATCAGACATCTCACAGCTGCCCAGCCTGCCCAGCCGGCGGGATTGCGGGATGCTAAGGGACGAATGCTTGATTTGTGCGACTTTCCTCAGCAGAGCAGAACCTCTGTCGATCTTCCATTTCGTGCAGCTTGCATCAAGTTGGCCCTCCAACCCGTCTTACATGCCCTGTTGCTTGCATACGTGCCGGCGCAAACTAGCACCTGGCATGATCCTTTGGTTGCACGCTGCCTTATCATTGGCGGGCTGACCATCGTGGGATCTAGCTCTCTGCGCTTGATGACACCTCTGCTCCTGTGCAGCAGACGCAGGGTCTATTTGAAATCTCCGAGGCGTTCGCACCGACCCCAAGGTCTCTCCAAAATGAATTTGTGATTCCGATTCGCTGATGGCATCTGCAGGGTGCTAAAATGCCATGTGGCCGCCCCATTACGACCAGTCCCTGACCCGGCCAGCCGTGCACGTTGTCCAGGGCCTGACTGCGCGTCAAATAGCCGACGTAAGGCAATGCGTATTCACGAATTCCACACTTCCTGGAATGGCATTTTGAACTTCTCATGTGTCTCAACAAACGGGTTTCTCTTCACGTAAAGGCGTAATATCATTGGTGTTTGCCAGTCAGGCAGCTGATTCTCAGGTGGATAATCGCTGACCTGCTAGGTAAACTTCCGTGTGTCAAACAGCACTCGAATTTGGTCCCAAACATATCAAGCGCTCACAGAGAGTATCACGAAGAGACAGAAGTTCAACATATAAGATCGGTCGACATCGCCACTTAAGCATCTTGCCACAGTGGACCATCATCATCATCGAGATCCAAGACCCTGATCGACAATACATCCATCCAGACACTCAAGCATCAAGACCCTGCATAGAGAGCACCAGTTCGTCCAATCATCTACCCTCGAAGTACACTTCCCGCCTTTCAGCCATTCTATCATCGTTCGATCTCAAGCCCAACGTCGATCACCAAGACATCCGCCATCTGCAACCCTTGCACAGCCCCCACGTGGCCACCACCCAACCGAAACACATCCCACACCACCAACCAAACCAGCCAAGATGCAGTGCATTTCTTCCGTCGTCCTGGCTCTGGTCGCCGCTGCCACCCTTGTCGTCGCCGCCCCGGCCCCGGCCCCGATGCCTGCACCCACGGCTGCTGCCGTGTTCTCGGTTCCCGAGGTAGCATCCGTGACCTCCACCGTCGCCCAGTCCATCGCGACCCCGGCTCCGGCCTTCAAGGCCCGCGGGGCCACCGTTGATTCCTTCGCTGCCAAGTGCACTGTCGGCTCAGACAGTGTTGCCACCTGCACTGGTGCCATCCATGCCACCAACGTCTGGGCCGGCACCCTGGATGCTACTGTTGACTCTTCCACCGTAAGTACAACAGCTTGGACGAATCCCGGAGCATCTCATACTGACTCACAGCTATAGTCCTAACGGTGAAGCCACAACACCGTCCATATTCTTATGATTGATGTTTTCTTACTGTAAGTCACTTCCAAAGTACCTGCACGATTAGCTTCTTGCTTCCGGGACCTTGCTAACTGTATCTGGTAGTCTTGCACAAATTTTGTAGATATGAGGCTCCAAGACGGCATTTACGAGCAGGTATTTAAAACCAGTGGGATGTGAAGAGGGAGCATAGAGAGATATTATTGCCAACGAAAGCCCACAACTCTTATTTCTTTTGTACAGGCGCAATAACTGGGTACGGGACGCATCAGATGGCTTAGATCTTGGGTATGCATCACCTAGACACGGATAGAAGTTTCTCAGTTGGTAGACTTGGAACCAATAGAAAGATCTCTTCATCATTCTGCCAATCTCTTCTCTGGGTAATCAAATTCGCTTGTTCGGCCTTGGTAGCGAAGGCTGGTAGGCATACCGGCTGCTTGGTCATGCAACTCAGATTGAACGAAGTGGATGGAAAGTTCAAACACGAAGCCCAGCGAAACCTGTCTTGTCCGCCCAATTCGAAGATTACAGTTGGGCTTCCTTCCAGTCCCATCGAGAAAGCTCGCCCAGCGGTCCGGTCTTCTTTTCCACTCCCTCGAGCACATTTGGCGGCAACATACGACAATTCACACCAACTTTGGGCTCATGCGCTTCAGCTCCCTTCGTCTCCTTCTCTTTCTTCAGAAATGCCAGGCCCTGCTCAGTTGGCGCCCAGTGTGTCAAGCAGCCGCAATTTCCACAGAAATGAAACCCAATGTCCCCATCTCCGTCAGTTCTTACGTACAATTGCAGACAGTTAGAATCTTCATTCTCCCCCTTCGAAATGAGAGGCTCTCGCCGAGCCGGCGAGTCTTTCGGGGCTGGCCGCGATGCCTGGACGTTGACGATAACATTGACGTCGTCGAGGTGAAAGTATGCCCACAGCGCACCGTAGCGGTAGCAAACGCTGCAGCGACACTCGTTGATCTTGGCGGGCAGAGAGGGCATCTCGACGTTGATGCGACCGCAGTGACATGTTGCGGTCAGGCTGCTTGGGTGTGGTGACTCTGGAGGTGGGAGCTGGTCATCGGAAGAGGATTGTGGATGTTCGGCTTGGTCTTTGTCTGCCATCTTCAATCAAAATGTCCGGAATTTCGATGGTGAAATTATTCTGAATCAGAATGCGAACTTTAATCGACTGGGCTGATTCTTCCAAGTTGTTTGCAGAATAGGATCACGGTGAAGCGGGGATGGCTGGAGCAGTTCCAGCTAGCAGGGGTGAGGGGTGTCTAGGGATACGATAGGCAGCCACTGAATTGTCCAGCCAGTCATTATTCCGTGCAGTCAACATAGGATGGAAGACCAACACAATTCTCACACTAGCCCCTCCTGCGATGAACATTGGGAATATCTGGCAGTGGTAATGCCAAACCAGAAACACTTTTGCTTAGAACAGGCCATCATCATTGCATTGTTCAAAAACCCTTGACTCAATCCCCAGCAAACAATTAGAGTCGAGCACTACGTATTTAGTTTGACACTTGACCCAGCAACGCAGTCAGGTCTGATGGATAATTAGACTGAACTCACTGTAGATGACAAGTTCAGCTTTGGGCCCGGTCGTCAAATGGATGGGAAAACGCGTTTGAGGAGATGTGATGGTGAAATTCAGAGCATGCCAGTGTCTACATTTGCGTTTGCTGCACAGCTTTACACAATAACACTGAAACCAACCCAGGAGATAGTCATCATCATAAAGTTTTCGTGTCATGGGAGACAGTCACACATCGATTACCCAAGTTGCTGAAACAAATGGCTCAAAAACAATATAAAGGTTTCCCAGTCCCGAGACCTCTCAACCTGGTCTCATGATTGAGTTGTAAGTGCTCAGTATTAGACATTTCAATCTTGTTGACTACCCATTGCCAGATGAATACTTCCAAGATCCCTCCGCTTTCTCAGTTTTCAATTATATGTTACTGCCAAATCCGAGCACCAGCAATTAACATGGCCGAATTGCACCTCATAGTAAAGGTTTCACCTGTGAAGTTAGAGCCTACCTAGATGATGGCGTGCATGGCGGATACTCCATGTCACTCTGGCTAGCTGGCTGTGACTCGAAACGGTATTCACTTTCGTTTGATCTGCTTATTATTCGTTTTATTCACCCTTGCAAGACTTCAATTCTATAAGAAGGTACTGCGACACGCAACTCAGCTCCATTTCTAACCTTCCCCATCTTTCAAAGTCGTCGTGGACAGCATAATAACAATCCACTTCGCAATATCAGCAGCCAACCCCATCGATTCTACAAGCCAACTGTCAACATGGTCCCAGAGTCATTAAGTGATGTTTATCAGATGTACAAGCGCGACACTAATGCCATTGCAACATGGCTAGCCAATACGGCCAAAACCAACGGCTATGGAGCTGCCCTCCACCAAGAGAATGTGCCCCATGCTGGTGGACGGCTTACGGGCAAGGCAAGGAAGGAAGCCAAGACGGTCACAAAAGCTACCAGCCAACATGCAACTTCAAGTGCGAACAAACCAACTCACGCACTGGCCATAAGAGAATTCATTTCTCTAGCTACATTCATTGCAAATGCGGACCCTGCGATTCAGGTTCCCTTGTTTCTCAGCATCACGCTCAACCGCGTCATTAAGGTACGAGCCACATTCTCCCGTATTCTGGGAGAGAAGTCCGAGCAAGTCGACGAGATATCCGATGCTAGTCACAGCCATTTCCTTGGCGTTCTGGAGAAAGTCCGCGATATCCTCAAGCCGAACATGCAAGTGGACACACTCGATCGACCGTCAGTCGTCCAAGATACCACGGAAGCTGCAATCGCAGGCTCGACGGGAGCGAATGATGAGAGGAACACTACGGGAAACCTCTTCGACGTGCTCAATTTTTATGAAACAAAGCAAGACATTCCTGACCCACCTGACTCAGCCGTGCCTCTTCAGTCCGACGAGAAGTATGAGATCAAGCTTGAAGACAGCATGAGCGATGCCTTCCTAGCTTTTGTCGCACTCATGCATCTTGGTCAATATCTGCGTAAGACAATTCGGTGCTTCTGGCAAAGCTATAAACTTGGAGAATTTCCTCTTGACGGTATTGCCGTCAGTACCACCGCGGCTATTGCAGTCTACCGGGAGAGGGAAGAAAAGCTTGCACCACAGATTGAGAAGTTCGGGGGCGTGCTTTTCTTTGCGGAAGTGATGTTTAGAGCAGGCTGCGCGGTGCTGGCCGACGAACTCAGTCCTCGTGAACGGTGCACAGACGATATCAAATTCGTTGCCTACGATAATGAGAAACCTCTCATGGAGCTGTGCCTTATGTGCCGAATGCTGGATGATTACAGAAGATCCAGCTCACTCAGCACCATCAAGGTCTACGACGGTTCTCATGGATGGTACGATGAGGACATGGACATGGAATCCGCCACAAATCGGGAGAGGTACAATCAAGACTATTCGGCGCTTGCGGAGGTTCTTCCAGACATGAGTATTCTTTCCATGGCCTCTGGAAAAGAGGTTCTAAATGACGAGTTCGCCCATGGAGTCAGAGTCATGCACAAGACGAATAAAGTACCCCTTTGGCTGTGTTTCGCGGCCCGGACATATCTTGACACACTTGTGGAGCTGCGGGGAAGCTTGGATCTACCCTGGCATGAGCTGATGCTTACGAGTGAGAGGATCAGATCCAGTCTCGCAAAAGCGCTCGAGTCTCCAGGTGATGTTCACCTCGTCGAGGGTTGGCCTGCTGTGAAGGGTCTGGTCAAGCAGTTGATCCAGGAGTCATCAGGATGGGGCTCGGACCCAACTGCTCCTTGCAAAACAAGGAGGGGGTGGTCCATCAAGCCCAATCAGTTTCTACGACGCCATCCACTCTATTGTGGCCTGTGGGCGTACTACATGAGGGCCCAATTCCAAAATATTGGTGTCAAATTTGCCAGTGCCTTTGGCTACGTTCATCAGTCGTTCCAGCTCTACCACGCACTCAAACAAGAAGGAGTGCTGGGCCCGAATCAAACATGGAGAGATATTGAGACTCTTATGACCTTGGTAAGTAGCCCCAAAAAGTCATTTTTTCCATTCACCGAGCCAGAAGATTTCTATACAGAGGTCCATGTCGGGCCTTGTCGAAACCTAATGTCAGCATGCGGATCTTGAAACAGGCGATACCTTTCACTGTTCCATTTTGCCACTCTTTGTTATGCAATTCCGCCTCCACTATTTTGATGGCTGACTTTTTGTCCTGCAGCAAGGCCTTGACACCTTTTTTGTCGGCGACACTCCGACCACACCCCGGGGGTACCTTCAGAACCTCAGCCTGAAATCAGGATTTACAACACGTAAATCGGCCTCAAAGAGGGGCAAGAATAAGAAGACCGAGAGAGGAACACTGAAGCACAAGGGCGAATTTGCGATGCAGTTCATGAATCTCTACTGGAAGACTGCTCTTCGGGGCTTGACGGTCTGCGATCTCCAGCAGATGATTGAAGAAACCGGTCGCCGCTTCGTAATGAAAGAGGATGGCAAAATTCTATTGGAAGCTCCTGGCCAGGCAGATCCCTCTGCAAAGCCAGCTCCTGACAACATGCCGATACATGAGCTCATCTATGGCTTGAGCAATATTGTGTATAATGAAAACCGGCTGATGGCTTTCGACTATTTTCAGTTGCACAGGATATGTTTCCAATATCTGGAGCATATCCGCGGAACAATTGATGAGCAGACCCTTCATCGACTTTGCCCCGAATCCGCCGCACAGAAGCACCTCCCGTCCGTTGTCAGCATGATCTTCAGGGATGCAGCTGGAGACGAGCCTCAGGGGCTCCTACAGCTTGCAGCATCCACCCTGTTGAAGCATATCAAGGGCCCAACCTCTAATAGTTGCACACGGGCAATGAGAGATCTTGGAATGTACCCCTGTTGGTGCCCTGGAAACATTGGGAAGGGAATCGCTGCTTCGTCCAATTGCAGGAACCTCGATTGTGGTGGACGTAGCCCATCTGCAGCCCGAGCAAGAACATGAACAGCGCCAACAAGGAGACCACAATGATTTCCTAAGTTATTTGCACGGAGCCATGAGCTCAAGCTTCATGTTGGTGCTTTGAGGGAAAGGATCAGAAGGAGAGATAAGGACTAGAAGGAAAGAAGTGTAACATAAACATCCTAGTGCTTCTCGTTCCTCTCTGACTGTATTTATTCAACTCGATCAACCACCATCCAATTTGCTCCAGTACCCTCATTGGTCTAGTTCCAAGCATGTGATTAAATGGGGTAGACTTAGAATGCTCGTTTTACCCAGTGTCAGTGAGTTTCACTCGTCAGTGCCATTAACGACGTAAAAAATTCCCTTGTTAGTATTGGAGTGATTAATTCTTTCTATGAGAATGGCTTTGTTGTCCATGGGATCAAAATTTGTACTGTTTGTAGAACTCAGGAGGCACGGAGCAGCTATCAAGGGCCTTAGGCACCAGGATGTGAAGGATTTAGGGCTCATCACTCAACAAAGGTGTTCTGTGGCAGTTTTGGCAATTCTATCGATTTATGATCTGTCTACTCTCAGGGACAGAGCCTCATGTCCCGCAAGAAGAGACAGACGGTCGATGTCGCGATGCCATGAAAAACAGCTCTGCTGTGGATTTGGAGTTGCCCGAATAGGGCGCTGAAGAATTTATCGGTGAGACACTACCCGAAAAAGCTAGCGTTTGCTCACTGACACACCATTCGCTGTGCCGGTTTGAAACCCAAACGTCATCAACCATCACCGCATCTCATTGCGACGACAGCATGTAGGGCGCATTCCCAGGTCACACCTGTCAGAATTGCCACGGTCCTGAATCCCGTTCGTCGATAGGCGAGATGGACGACTTGTCGCGACTGCTTGAGCTCCCAGACGAGCTCCTGGGCGCCATCGTCTGCTACATTCCCGCTGCAGCCGACACCGCAGCATTCGGTCTGACCTGCCGACGTCTTCGCAAGGTCGTCTGCACCAGCCCGGTCTGGCGCCAGCACTGCATCACAACATGGCGACACTGGGATCCTCAGTATGAGCTTCCGGCCAAGCTCACCCAGCCGCCCCTCCAGACCGATTGGCGACAGCTCTTTCTCCAACGCGTGAATGACGACCTCGCGGCAGCGCTTCTTTTCCAGGACCTAGTCTCGACACAACAGAAGAGGCTACACCGGATGCATGAGATCGCCGAGAAAGGCCTCAACGTCCAGGACCTTGTGCTCAACCTGAGGAATCGGACACCTGATGAGGCCGAGGATGTCTTGGCCAGACGGTGGCACGCAGATGCCATTCTTCGGATGATGCATCGATCGAGGGCCGTCGAGGTGTGGAGAAGATTTCAGCTCGGCGACGAGATCACTACCGAGGAGGCTTTGTGTGCTTTCGACATGTTCGTGCTCGGGAACGGTCTGGGTGACTTTTCGACCGTCGAGAGGCGTTTTGACAGCATTGCCCAATCTATTCGAGATCAAGATGCCGATTTCGATGACAAGACTGTCCGGCAGAAGGCGCTATTGATTGCAGGTTTCTTATGGTCGGACGGCCTTGTCGGGATGCCTGCGCTGCAACCTGACGAGGCCAATTATCACGCACTGAGAAACAACTTCATTACTCTAGCTCTGCTTTCGCCCATCCATGCGTCTCTGCCCCTGCAATCCGTGGCAATCTACTGTGCAGTTGCTCGAAGACTAGGTGTTATCGCGACCCCATCCAACTTCCCAAGACATGTTCATGCAGTCGTTCAGGCTCCGCCTGATCAGACACTCGACGGGCAACCCAAGTCGACAGATACTGGCCCAGAATTCTTGCACGTCGACACGTGGCAACAACCCCATCAGCTCCACGAGGATCAACTTCGCCTCCGCCTGTTGCAGACAGGCATACCTGCAGGTAATCATGACCAGCAGCTTGGGCCTGCTGATGGCCGAGATACCTTGATCCGTGCTTCCCGCAACATCCTGGTGTCTGTCAACAACGCCCGCTTGCACCATGAAGGAGGTGATACTCCCCCGCATGAGCATCCTTACGCTCCGGATCCCGCAACAGCTCAATACGGCGCCTTCTGGGCTATGTCTTTACTTGTCGACAGCGACGCCGGCCTGGCTCCGCAACGAAGGGAGTTCCTCCAGGTGCTCCTACAGCAATTCCATAACCAGTTCCCAGAGGACTTTGCCATTATTCAGAATTTGATTTTGCCGATGCTACAAGGTGCCCCGGAGTATCAACGGATGGTCGAGTTCATTGATAGCATCATAGAAGACGACTCTGAGCCGAAAGAACAGAAACTCCGGGGTGCACAGGGTGCCGGCGTCCAGTATCGAATTGGCCACTATTTTGAACATCGCCACTACAGCTACAAGGGGTTCATCGTCGGCTGGGATGCGCAGTGCGAGGCGGGTTCCGGATGGATTGAGAGGATGCAAGTTGACAATCTGCCTCGTGGTCGACATCAACCCTTTTACAACATCATAGCTGAAGACAAAAGTCACCGCTATGTCGCCGAGGAAAACATACAAATCCTCAAGCAGCAGCCTACAGAGGCGCTACTGCAGCTAGCTGGCCGGTACTTCAAGCGTTGGGATGACCATGAGAACAAGTTCGTGAGCAACATTCGGGACCAGTATCCGGACGATTAAATGCGCCATTCTCCGTGTTAGACGTCAACTTGCACTTTCCTAATTAATTTTCGCGGAACACGCGCCTGCGCAATATATTATGGCGCGGGCTCTGGTGGTGGGCGTGGGGGTGTTTTTCAGGGAGCCGGGAAAGTCGAATCTTCGCAGCGTGAGGCCCATTCCAAGATGCCACGCGTTGCCTCAGTGCAACATCGCTTTGCTAGCGATGTTTTCACGACCTTAGCAGGGAGCTTTTCACGTTCCACCTTCAACCACGGGCAAACTGTATGTCCATAACGAGCAGCTCATTCATTTAATAAATCCTGAATAAGGGTCAGAGTGACGACTTGTGATGATAAAATGAGAACTTGATGGCACCATGCATAACAGGATTGGTCCACACGGCTGCACATGATATTTTGGGCATGGGGTGCCTTTTCCCTTTCCAATCAATCTGGACCTGTCTCTGGTGGGCCCTTGCTTCAAGCCTGTATTCGTGATTGTGAAATATTATCAAGGGACTTCTCGAGAAAGACATGAGACTGTTGAGCAGGAACAGAGCCCGCAAAATAGCACCTGTTGCAGCCAGTGAGAGCCCAGAAGACTTCTGGAGTCAGCGGGATTTCAGGCGAATGAGTTCTTCACCTATCACATCGGCCGGAGCACTGAATATTAGGGGTAACTTCCCGGCCACGGCGGTTGCTTGAGCGACACCTAAACAAGGAAGATGTTCCAGGAAAAGGATGTGCTTCGAACTTAAACGACAATCTGACGTGCAAATTGCTGAATCACGACGGCACTCAAACTGCGCACTCTATGGGCCAGACGCCAAGCAATCAGGCCAAGTCGGGCGGGTTTGCACTGTATGAATGAGAATGACGTCACATTCCATTCTCTGGGCATTGTGAGGCTCTTTATTATGCTGCTCAATGAATATGCTTTGACCTGGAAATGCGATGCATTCGTGAAGTAGCCTACTGAGAAAATGACTACAATTTTGACTGAGGACGCCTTGGATCGCCTGCATCTTAGTTTGCTCTCCTCGCCCAAGGATCACGACAACCCCAATACCGGAGTGTACTCGTATCGCGAAGGGGCCCTGGGCCAGGGTACATGGATTGTCATAATAAATACAGGCTATAATTGGGAGCAGTTCCCAAAAGTGAGTCAAGGTAACTCGGTTTGGCCAAACACACAGGCCATCGGACAGACGTTGGGTGGGGTGTGACTTTGCTGCACGAATAGGCTAACATGCTCGACATCAGGAGTTCGGTAGACCCAATGAGACACGACCGCTGGTGGTATGGAAAGTCCCGGAGCATGTCAGAAATCGTGAACTCGACGAAGATGAGGTCGAGGCCGGCCTGCACTGGCCGCCGGACGACGAACTTGACTACGGCGAGCCATTTGAGGGCGTTCCCGAGGGTCACGGCACTCAGACTGCCATTCTTGCTGGCGGAATGAGGACCGGAGTCGCACGCCACGCGGGATTGTACCTCATCAAGGCGGGCGGAGCGGTTCTGAACGAGGAAGACGAAGTGGTCGAAGAAGACATCTGTGCACTGTCACTTATCGTCGCTTTAAAACACGTTGTGGATAAGCTGAAGGACCAAAGCTTGCCTCCCGGAAAGACCGTGGTTGTTATAGATACTCGTGAGTAAATGCATGATTGCTCCCTTGCGTGGCAGCTTTCAGGCCCTGTCGTGGTTGTCTTAATTACTAACAAGTTCCATTCTTAACTTGTAGTCTGGGACATCCAGGACATGAGAACGGACGGCCTTGGAGCGGAGCAAAACTTCCAAGAATGGTGTGGTCAAGTCGACCGATCTCTCGAGGATATCGACAGGATTGGAGGAGTCCTGGTCTCGGTGGCGGCTGGAAACGAAGGGAAGCGAGATCCGCCGGGAGAGACTGGGGATTTCATGCCAAACATATTATCCCAGCGCGATGCCTCACCTCTGGTTATCGTGGGCGCAGTAACGAGGTAAGACACCTGGACAGAAAGTCACAAGGAGCCAGCCAGCCCCCAAACGGCGACATCGCATGGTTGACTCGATGGTGGGGTAGTCAAGGACAGCTTGCAAGGCTTACCTCGCCGGCATCGAACAGCGTTCCGATCACATGTTACGCAATGTAAGTACCCCGAGTCCGAGTCTGGCTCTTCGTTGCAGAGCACTTTCATTCCAATGGCCTGAACGTACCATGAACAATCAAATCTAAGCAGCCTCTGCACTTCAGGGGCAAAGACTTACTGCTGCCGGATATGTCGGTCGAGCACAATACATTGCAAAGCGGGACAACCTTCTCGGCAGCCATAGTGGTACGTGCTTTCTACCTACGAAGAATTTGCAATTGCCCCAAGTCAGCTGACACTCCGGTTGAATCTGTCATTCAGGCCGGCCAAGCCGCATGCATGCTTTCCGACCCAACCTTGAAGGAGAAAGTCCAATGGAGTCACGACGATCCCAAGGGGGACACGGTGGCCAATCGTATAAAGCGGCATCTTGCTGAAGATGGCAAGGGGAGTTTTCAGAGGGTGCGAAGGGAACAAATGCTCGATCCGACGAGCGCCTGGGAGCAAGTCAACATTGACCCCTGGTGATTTGTTAGTTGCGCGACAAAGACTGACGAAGATTCTTCAGGAACTACCCCCTACCCGACAGACTGAATGTCGTGTGTAACAGCTGTGCCATGAGTCCGAGGACGAGTAAGAAGCGCAAGGCCACGGTTTAAGCGTCTAGGTTCTGCATAGATCTCAACATGGACGTGGATCTGGTGTAAATGCCCATTCGTGCACAAAAAGGCAACGGATGATGAGGTGAGTCACTGTGAAATTCTAAGATCACTTCGTGCCCAATGTGCTGAAATCATAGTCAGACAATATTTGTGATGCATGATCTGAAGGAGAGGGAAGATTTGGGGGGTGGGGAATCCTTTCGAAATGGTCTAGTTGAGGAATGTTTCAATCTGTATTATTGCTTCCCTTATTGGGAAAATGGGTGTGGAAGGTAATGGGTTTGGTGACTGGCGCATAGATAAAAAAAAGTTGTCCTATCCTACATAGTATTTTACGGCGATGACGTTTCCATTCTCATAGTAAGTTGACCAGCCAGGGCACGTCAGTGATCATCAAGTACGTCTATGTCTGGTAAACGACTGTCGATACTTTCAAACTTTCTCTAGTCGAACCTCCATACCTGCCGGCCGTAAAGTGAAGCTGGGATTTTCCACCTTGAACGGTTTCTCGACGCTAAGGAGGCGATAATTCCGCACCACCTCAGCCAAAATGATCTTGATCTCAAACAGCGCGAACAGGCGGCCAATGCAGATTCTGGGGCCGCTGGAGAATGCCGAAAATGCGTAAGGGTTCTGCTGATCGCCTTTCAGACGCTCCCAACGGGTTGGGTCCACCTCGTCGACGTCTTCTCCCCAAATTGTTGGGTTGAAGAGGGTGACTGATGGGCAGATGTCGAGGAGAGTGCCCTTTGGAATTGCTATGCCCTCGGCAACGACATCCTCGCTGGCTGCGCGATGATATGTGGTTGCTGTGACCACAATTAGCTTCTCAACATCACACGAGTGGAATATCTCATCGGGATACTCATACCTGGACAGTAGACTCTCAATGACTCCTTGACGAAGTTCTCAAGGTAGGGTAACTTATCCAGCTCCGCGAACGAGGCATCGGGCGAGGTGGTAGCGAGCTCTGCACGGAGCCGATCTTGTATATCCTGCCTGGTCGCCATTATGTAGCAGCTCCAAGACAGCATGTTCGCAGACGTGTCGTGCCCTGCAGCCATGATCTCCAAGAGGTGGCCGAGGAACTCGTCTTCGCCCATCCCCTCAGTCGCGCCGCCAGGGCCGCTCTCCTCCACGATGAATGTGACCAGGTCGCGCGAGCTGTTCATTTCGTGTGTTCCAGCGGCTTTGGCGTCCGCAACTTCGCGATATCTCGTTTGGATAAGTGTCCGGAGCACATCGTTCAGCCAGTCCATGGCGAACATGAATGTGCGATTTGTCTCGATAGGGAGCCACCGCACGGGTATGTGGGCATTCACTAACATCATTATCTTTCCCATTGTGTCCGGCGCGAAGAAGACGTCGTAGGCCTCGTGGAAGCTGCACTCTTGTTTGCCTTTGAAGGACTTTCCTGTCCTGAGGTTATCATCGCCCTCGGCCCCAGATTTGACGTAGTCAAGATCAACGCCCAGAACGACTGTTCCCATAACGTCTAGAATTGCCTTCATGAAGGTATGTATGCAGTCGAATGTCCCAGTCTTCCCGTCATGATCCGAGATCTGCTGCTCAAAGTATCGGCAGATGTCCTGAGCTTTTCCCTTGAATACAGGTTCGAGCTTGCGGATGCTCTTCAGGGAGAAAGAGTTCGTGAGCATTCTTCGATGAGCGCGATGCTCCTTGCCCTCCATGAGAATAAGTCCATGACCCGCAGCTTCTTTCACTACCTGGATGAACCACTGCGGCTTGACGAATTCATAGCAATTGTCGTGAAGCACACTCTTGAACGCGGCAAGACTGTTCGGCACGAGGACCTCTGTATTGAGAAAGCCAAGATAGCGGATAAATGGGGCATCAGGGTGTTCCTTCATCCACTCGACATACAGGGAAGAAGGAGTCTCGGCGCGAATGAGATTGAGGCCCTGGCCGAAGAAGGGGTTGTTGTTCTTGGTTCAAGTCAGACCATACGAATGAATCTTCTCCTCAGTAACCATGGTGACTCACTGTAGGGCCAGGTACATGACGCAGGGGTGAGAAGTATCTATGGTACAGGAAAATACGATAAAACTTCAGTGTCAGGTACTGTGCCAAGAAAGTGAGAATAGCGATATGCAGAGCAGGGAGTGAGTTTTGTCGCAATCCTTCCGGCCAAATTTTGTCGACGGCGAATAGCTGGACAGCCGGAAGCACTGCGCAAACCAGGAGATCCATGCCGTTGACAAAGGGTCAAACTAGAAGCCACTGTTTCTTATGTTGAGGAACAAAAAATTAAGTATGATCCGCGAATCAAGGTAAAAGTCGACGCAGTCCCAGAGAGATCGCGTGGTTTTGTCAAACCCAGACTATGACAGCCTTACACAGCGACTACTGTCCTGCACAGGAGAGCCAGGCAAACCCCGCTTTTACCTAAGCAGGAGTTATAATTGTAGCGGCTGCAGGGCTAAAACCACGTCTGCGTTCGATTGGAAGACGAACAGAGGCAGTAATCGTAGGGTGGCAATCAAGTTGATATATCGTTACACAGCATCCATTACTTTGAGCGAAAATTGAGCGAGAAAGCCATGCGAAGCCGTTATTTGCCATCTTAGCAGCGACACAACCACGTCGGACGGGGGAAGAAGAATCACGTTTGATATGGTGCTGCCTTGGCATGGAACGAATGCCGGACATTTGCTTTGGCGAGAGCCGGGTGGGGGTTTAGGGGGTGTCGAATCCTTGTGTGGCTCTGCTATGTTTCTTCAGGTCGAACTTGTGATACCGCTAGTGCGCAGGCCTGGCAAATTATGCCATGTCGCACTGTCCCCCATGGGACGCATCATGCTAAGTGACAAGCATAGCACAGATCAAGAGAGTTTGGGTCTAGTGAGTGCCTCATGGTCTGATTTGACGGGTAGACCGCGCGTTGGTGATGGATCGAGCTGTATTCCTGTCGTAAACCTTGTCGCTTTACAATGCCAAAACACTCTAGACCGCCTCCAGGGTGGACTTGAGCAGGCCAGCGCTCCTACAATCCCACGTACTGAGATTTGACCCCGGATTATAGGGCCGTTGCACGTAAGAAGGCCTCGGTCCCGAGTTGTTGGCGTGCCTGTGCGGTAGCGGGAGTTTTGGGCCGGATCCTTCAATTGGACCCTGCACACCGGAATCCGTTTCGAGCACCTGATCGGCCCCGACCCTTGCGTGAAATGTTCAGGAGAGCGTTATACAGAGATGCTTGAGGGGAGCGGAATAGGCGTCCAATATCTAGTTGCCTGTTTGAAATTGAGAATGCGTTCCCTCAAGCCCACTGCCGAAAGTTCTTTTAGGTTCTGACCTCCATCGTGTAAATGTTCATGCCGATGGCCAAAATCGGTCGTTTGGGTTCTCTTGTTTCTTTTCTAAAACCCCCGATACTGAGCAAGTGGACTGCAGTCCAGTCAGATTCGGGGACCAAAGCCTCCCGGGTTGGAGGCATTAATGGGTATTCCCATGGCGCCCAAAAAGCTTACTGGTCAAGAGCTCATCGACCTCGCATCGCAACAGGATCCAATCAAAATCGGCGGGTTTCCAATAGCTGTGATAGGACTATCAGCAACTCTCTGCATTATTAGTGGGTTATGCATGATATTGCGAATTTTCGTTCGAGCCTGGCTGTTGCGCAAGGAACGGTCGTGGGGCTGGGATGACACACTCGCCTTGTTGAGCTTTGTGCGTGATCTATTCACACTACTCCGATTGACTTGTCTCCTGCTAACCACCATTGCTTCTACAGTTGACCTTCTTACCCGAGTGCGTGTTCGTCATCATTGCTGCACGGTATGGCCTCGGTACGCCAGACGCCGAGCTCAATGAGCTGGTGACGGCACAAGCCGCACTTATGATGGGGAACTGGCAAATGTTTTATGCGGCCTCGACAAATCTGATCAAAGCTGCAATTGCGGTAACACTGTTACGTCTGACCGATCAGCCGAAATATCGCTGGCCTATCACTGCCTCCCTGGTGGCAACCCCGATCTTCACTGGAGCTGTGGTCATTGTCCTCATCGTCACTTGCCGGCCTGTGGGAGCTCAATGGGACCTGGACCTAGGACCCTGTCCTCTGCACAACTGGCTGGCAATCCTGAGCTACCCATTCACCGCATTGACTATTATTCTGGACTGGGGCTGCGCGATTATCCCATGGCTTCTTATCCGCAAGCTTCAACTAAACCGGAGAATCAAGAGGTCTCTAATAATCGTGCTTGGCCTTGGTGGTACTGCTAGTATTGGTGCTATAGCCCGCTTACCATATCTGAAATATTACACAATTCCAGAAGATCAACTATGTAAGTTCAATTCACCTACAAAACCAAGGAGGATAGCCACCAGAGGAAGCCTGCACACTGACGCGAACTCAAGATCACATGGCCAACATAGTCATCTGGTCAGTCTTCGAAAACGGCCTGGGGATTATAGCAGCGTCTCTGCCACCTATACACAAGCTCTTCAAGTTCTACAACGACACCTCGGTGGGGTCTAGCACGCCAGCTGGTGGCGGTGCGTTCGAGACGATCGGCGGGACTCCCCTGAGCCAGTCCCACGGGGCATATGAGCTAAAACCACTGCGGAACTCCTCTAGGCTGACCGTAACGAGGTCTGGGCAGTGGAACCGACTTGACGATGAAGGTCCAAATCAGGAGCTGATCATGGTGCGCAGGACGTTTAGTATCATGGAGGAGAATGATGTAGAGGAAGCACGGAAGATACGAAGCGAAAGTGGGGAAGTTCTCTCATAGCAAGTATTGTAATATGAAATTACATTTTGTGAAGCCGCGAACGGCCAGACTAAACAAGGATGGCGCCGTGAAATTCTCTGGAGTGCTGTCATGGTTAGCTTGAGCCACTTTGTAATATCCGCAACAGGAAACAAACCTACCACTCAGCGACCGTAGCTATAGCCACCAAAGATCTTCTCCGCTGTCTTCTCCGCTCGCTCACGAACGGCATCTCGGCGGCGATGCCTGGTGTTGCTGGGAGCAGGGCTCGGCTCTTCGGGAGGCGACTGCTGGATGTATTTCTGCCTCAAGACGCCGATGGCTGCGTTCTTGCACCCGATGTCTCTCAGGAATTCCCAGGTGTTGTAAATTATCTGAGGTTTTCCCAGCCTCTCGATCATGTTCTGGAATGTCTTCATTGAGCAATTTGCCGAGAAATCGGCGAGCAGGAGAAAACACTCGATCCAGGCATCGATAATTCGAGCATCCGTTGTCGATTCTATCTTTCGGAACTCGATTGTCGCTTTCTGGGAGGTCAGAAACAGATTGAAAAAGTTGTAGGCAAGATAGCCATGCTTTCCCACGCTTGGGTGGACGCGGAGCAGCTCACGCAACTCATACCGGTCAGAGGCCTTCCAGATCATTGATAGCTTTTCCATCTCGGCGCCGGATAGGTCGACTATTCCCAAGAAGTTTGCAAGATCTCCGAGACTACCTGTCACTAGCAGGTCTTCCTCTAGTGCCAGATTCGAGGAATGTCGGATGGAGTGGTAGTAAGGGTTCTCCAAAGTGTTACGTGCAGGCTGATAGAGTTTATCTAAGCGCTCCTCAGCAAGCCACAAGATTGAAGCTAGCTTCTTGAATGCCTGCATATCAAATAGCAGTGCATTCTCCGGCTTGATATGCACGTGGATGCTACACGCCGGCGTGACGTGAATAAGGACGTGGTTCTTGACTCGCTCTATGCACTGTCCGGGAGACGGCAATTTGACCCATGAAAGGTTGGAAGCTTGTTCACGGTGGATGGACACCTGTTTGATGGCCATGGTCATTTCAATTGGAATAACACCGTCAAATCCTGGAATAGTGACTTCTGGAAGATCACAGCTGTTCTGCACTATGTTGAAACGCTCCCATGCCTTTATTTGAGGTAAGTTCCACTGCTTCACTTGATCCTCGGTACAGGTGAGGTGGAATTGCATGTCGTAGACGAGGTCTTTGACTGCAATGGAAACGCAGTGTCGAATGTAAGCTTGGTGGAACTCCTCTGTGAATCTAGGCACTTTCTTGGGTCGCGCGATTCGAACGACTTGTCTTTTGGGGTGTAGCTTGTCTGGTGGTGGCTCCGGGCTGTCTTTCCACAACCAGGGAACATAGAACTGAAATTCCTGGCCTGTGTTCCACATTGGCGCATTGTCCTCGCCAGATGCCAAAGGACCATCCTTTTTGCTCGACTTCTTTTCGCCGTGCGGGGACATCTTGGACACAGCAGCTTTGATCTGCTTCATCTTGTTCAGTCGCCCCATGATGAGGGAAGTCTGGTAGAGGGCTATGGTCGCTTGTTGGTGGCGCACTGTTGTAACAGCTTGAAGCGAGCCAGTCGGGGGTGGCATTCGATAGAAAGAGTTGCTGATTAGGCCAATAACAATTGTGAGGATGTGAACGAGTGAGTTCGACGGGTTGACATATCGCAGGAGACTGGAGAAGACCGCGAGAAAGGAATGATTTCATGAAAGTAGACGAGCGACTCGCGCGTGTGTTGCAACAATTCTCTGCAAACAAACGAAACTTTGCAGGCTCGTAGGGTTGACACACAAACTGATATCGGACGCAATGCTTCCTAGAAGAGCTCGAGCTCGATCTGTGGGCGCTATTTCGTCCAAGCTGCCTGAGCCTGAACACTCCCCGTCCCCTCCTACTTGGAACCTGGCCAGACTCTTTACTGTTTCTGGAGCCTTGAATCAAACTCTTTTGATCATGGAGAACACATGAACGAGTCCATATTTTCACAGATTTCTGTTGAGTACCTGAATAGAGCGCATACTTCAGGAGCTTGCTGCCCTCATTTGGAACCATGGCTAGGGTGGAGGCGGGGTGCTCGTTCTACCCCCTGGAGGCCCCAGGAGGCCAGTCAACACCAATTGCCCAACCTTCAGGGCTAATTCTGCTTTGGAAAGTGTTGCAATTTGAATTCGTGTTCTCCGGACTCCGTATGCTGACTATGCTGAACACCTCGCAGATTTTCCGGTGGACAGGAACCCTCAACGACGCAAGAAAAGACAAGAGCCGCAGTCGTTTGCTTCAAGAATGAACCCTCGAGTCGCCCTCGCTTCAGACATGGGTAGTAAGTACATCAAAGATGCCGTTCCTCCAGCCTTGGTCGCTTTCACCCTCCCGGATTCTCTGCTTAGCCTGAGCAGCTTCCTCGTTCCAGACTTTGACGATACTTCCAGGCGCATACACTCCCTTGAACACGCCCGTCCCAGGCTCGGCCACGCCGACTCTGGTGTAGAGATCTGGGTCCTCCTCTGGAACCAGTCTTGCAGCCACCGCCTTGATGAAAGTCAACATATCAGCCGGATCAGCGATACGAGTAGCCCGCAGCCTCTCACGAGCATACAACAGCTCCCGATTCGCCGCGTGGATGAGATCCCCGATGGCTGTCGACATTTGAACCTCGATGGCTTTCCGGATGATGGGAAGAATAACGGGCTTCAAGGCGTACGCGGCAAATGCGAACTTGGACTTGCGGAGACTGTAGTCCAGCTTGTGGATGCGCACTCGGACAGCTTGGAGGGACAGTATACTCTCAAGACGCTCCTTGGCGATTTCGACGTCGATCTCAATGTCGATCCCCTTTTCGTCCAACTCGAACGATGCGATACCCTCGTCGGCAACCTGAAAGAGACCTGTGTGCGCGCGGAGCCAGAAGCCTACCTCCTGGGCACGAATAGATAGCCCATCGATCTTGATGGTCATGAGCGATTGGACACTTGAGGTTGTTCTGGTACGAGCTTTGCGTATCTCAAGGTCATTCCGAGTCTCGATTCGAAGTCTGTAAGGGAGGAACGAGGTGTTGTTGACAGTGACTCCAGGCTCGATAATGAGGTTCTCGAGCAGAAGATCGACCTCGGGGGTGGACACCTCGAGCCTGGGTATCGGAACATACTGGATGCCCTGGACAAACAGCGGAACAAACACATTGACTGCATCAGTCACCAGTTCCGTGTTGGTGTATTGACGCGCAGGCGACAGTATTCTGGCGATGTACGTGGACGTTCGGATCAGCCTGGCAATATCGGCGTCTTTGAGGACAGATCGGAATGTAGACTGCAGCTGGGCAAGAAGTCCGTCGACGTCTTCTCGCATAGAAGAGTCCGAGGTCAGCTGTCGTGATTGCTTTCGGAGGTCCTGAAACCTCTCCTCAGCATGTTCAAAGAAGCCGGGGTCTGTCAGCATCTCCTGAAGAGCATTTCCGGCTTGTCGAACAAGTTGGTCAAATTGAGGGTCACTCTTCCCGTGCTCCATGAGTTGCTTGAGCCTCTGCTCGAGTTCATTCCACTCTTTCGCGTCACCAAAAGACTTCACAAACGCCCAAAAGTTTCGGATAGCCTTCTCAGTTTCACGATTCGTCTCGACATCCCTCTCAGCTGTTGCTGCCGTCTCCTCAAGGACATGTGAGTAAACCAAGGCATAGCGCTGCAGAATCTTTGCCAACATGGAGACTGAGTCGGAGTAGTCTGTGCGACCCCTCAAATTCGTGACCGCCTGCTTCAGCCGGTAAAGCAGGGTGCTCTTCTCATCGCCCGTGATCTTGTCGACAAGGCTGTGTTCGGCCTCCTGAGCCACTTCTACAGCACTGTCGGCCACCACGTTTGCGACGTCAGAAACGTCTTTTTGAAGCTCCTTGTCAGTGGGTGCGGAGCCTTCCCCATCTGCACCGGGTTTCTTGAGGGCTTCCACCTCTTCTTGAGATGGCTCAATGCGACGAGCTGCTTTCTGAGACACTTCTGAAAGTGTGAAAGCTGTGTCGCGGAAGACCTCACGTCCGATGGTGCTCAAATCGGAGAGGAAAATGCGGAAGTCCGAGTTTGTAAGCAGCAAGGTGCCGACAGTTTGTAGGCTCTGGTATGCTGTTAAGTGTTAGTGGCCGAGAGCCCAACTTTGGTCTATTTGGGCCACTTACCTGCTGCAGTTTGGGCCTTTGAAGCTGCTTTGGTTGTTCTGTTTGCAATATCCTCCATGTCAACTGAGACTCGTGCTTTGGTCAGATACCAGATGAAGTCCTCGATCTGGTCGTGGCCATTCTTGTGCAGGAGCAGATCTATGAACTGCGTCAACCAGACCTTGACATAGTGCACCAGTGCTCGTCCAGAATCACTGAGGTCGTTGTTGTCTGGATTGAGGACATCAGAGGCAAGTATGGTCCTGAGGTTGACAATGACCTGCTCGTTGGATGGCATGAACCCTTGTGACAGGGCTCGGAGCATCTGGTAGGTGTGGAGCTTCTGGTGCAGCTCCCTCTGCAGAACAGTGTCATCACGATACTGTGGAAGAAGAGGATCATAATATTCATTGTCCTCAGGGAGCGAGAAGCAGGGCAGACACCAGCAGAAGACGCTCAGGACCTCGGTGAGTGACGCCATGGCAGACGATGCCGGAGCCGAGGTGGCTTCGGAGCTGGAGCGGGACCCGGAGATATGGTAAGGAGATGCAACCCAGTAGATGAGCTCTATGTGCTTGATAGTTGATGGTAGGTAAAGGCTGCAGAGAGGGTCGAGGGCTTCAGGGGTTCCACGTTGTTGTTGTCGCCGTCCTCGTTGGGTGTTGGACTAAAATCAAGAGCTCATGTTGACGGAATGTTCCCCAGGTAGGTAGGTCAGGGGTCGCCTTGCAGTGAGCAGGCAATGACGTCGATCGTCGAAGCAGGGGTGACCATGACAGCATCCGAGACAACGGAAAGGCTTATGTCAGCGCTACAACGACATCCCATCCTCGAGGCTGGAAGACATGTCGGGAAGGTTGACTCGGGGCCCTGCAGAGGTCCTGCGTATCTGATGTGTAAGGTCGGGAACAAGATCAAAATTATTCGCTTGCAAGCAAAACTCTCCCCTTTTGTCACCAAGCTGGTCGCCGGATCAAGGTCGGGTTAGGGTCTGCTGCAATGCAGGGTGTGGACTCCAAGAGGCGAGGTAGGATTCACGCACTGAGACCAAGACCGAGCAATACAGGATTCATGTATTGTCCCCATCCCCGGGAGAATCCACACATGCACAAGATCTCAGTCAATGCATGTGTCAATGCATGTGACAGATAACCAGCAGCATGATGCAAATCTGACCGCAGAAGTAGATAAATTGTTATCCCTGCCGACCTCTGGATAGCCGTGGACATCCCACGCAAGGAGCAAGCAGGTAAATGGAGCTCATTATCTATATGTTATCAGTCTCTGCCAAAGCTCAATTGACTGAATATCCATGTCCGATCGTTCGAGAGTCCTTTGCCCTAGTCCACCATCACATGTCTATTTGTATTATTAAAGTCTCCACAAAATAGATAAAGAAAATTCTGGGACGGATTCTTTGAAGCATGGTATCGATATAAGAAAACGAGAGAACTTATCAGATTACTAGCACTGTCTTATACACACTCCACGGTTTGTTTCATGCGGTTACACAATTCATATCGAGTCGCACAAGCGGTTAGTTAGTGTGAACATAATAGTGACAAGCCAACTCAGCGTGAACTATGTCTGGCCATGATCAGCGTCACATGATCATCGCCGCATGATCATCGCGTTGGCAAGAGTCTTGTTCCAAATTGAGAAAGCTATGATTTAGAGTAAAACAATTCTTGTGAAACTGCGCCAGGTGCCTTCAAGAAAGTACATTGTTCTCCCATGTGCTCTGACTTTGCACGACTAAGATGAATACACTTTATCGCCAGTGATCTACTCTGGAATGGGCTGACGTATCATCTAGGAAAATGCATATTGAACCTTAATCAAAGTCATCACATATAGCTGATTATGCAAGATTTGTTTGAGCTCAAATGTATTAAAAGAAATGAAGATAGCACTAGCAAACTACCAGTTTTCTTTGCCAACTAGTCTCCAGCACAGAAGCCAAAAGAATGGATGAAACAGGGCATCGTCATGCCTTGTATCCTTGTACACTGCCCTGGAAGTAGCCCAAGTCGTACGAACTTCCCGGCACCGGGTCACTCCAATGTTTCCAACAGCGTTTGTCTCTTACGGGCATCTTAGACGCCAATTGGGGTGGCGCAGAGGAGGGAGACTCCGAGCTGCCATGTTTGTTAGTTGAAGAACATTTCTGAATACTGGGCTGAGCCCTGGACTCACAACGCTGAGAGTGCAGCACATCGCAGTCTGGCCGCTCGAGGCACAGATGTCCTTGAAGTCATCTGCGCTCTTCGGGGTCTCGGGAACTACAGTGAAGGCAGAGTAAGCATATCATTTATAAGAAGACATATTGGGTTTCAGGCAAACCCGAGGAAAAGTCTTACCAGTCTTGCAAGTCAGGTCAGCAATACCGCCAACATCGGCAGAGCAGCACTGTGCCTGGGCGTTGATCAGAGCAGTCGCCGTGCAAGGGTCGTAGTCACTGCTGCCGCCGCCGTCGCCACCACCGCCGTCGCCACCGCCTCCAGTGTTAGTGGGGACGGCCATGGCGAGCGAGGCCATGACAGAGAGGATGAGTGCGGACAACTGCATTTTGAAGTTGGGAAAAAAGCCCGAAGATTGAAGGATATTGGAGTGAGTGTTTGACTGAAAGACTGGAGGCTGCTGATAGATGCTGATGATGCTGGGAAGAAAGAAGAGGCTACAGAGCCAGGAGATGAGCCTTCTTTTATAGTTGAATTCCAGTCTTCCTCTTGAGTTGCGATCGCTGAGAACGAAAAAGATCGTCATCGACCCAGGGCCAGAACATCTATCCATCGGCCAAGATCAGTTCACGGCTAGAGTCGACCTCGCCGAAGCTGAATGCATCGCGGTCCAACGGATGGTGCCTCATAGCCGAAGGATTCATGAAGCGTTGTGAAAAATGGTAAAGATCGTCGTGGACGTGAATTCAAATGAATGGCTGAGCGCCGCCTGCTGTCTGCCGTCCGAACTATCGTCGCATTTGCATTGTGGGCCTTCGGATCGTATCTGCCGTACAGCATCGGCAGCGCATGAAGTGCGTCTCCATTCGCCAAGCACGGTAGGTATACTGTTTTCAAGCTTTCATGGTTGTACAGCTGGGCTCGGTTAGCTTTGGACTGCCCCCACTGCTCATGCCTCGATAGCGTGAGCGACCATCCACGAGGACTAGGCGAAATAGCCTGGCGCAGGGGCGATTCACGCCATCAAAGTCCACATTCGTTCGCCACAAACGAATGTGAGCCATCGAGGCAGCCGCCAAGTCAATTGTTTCTATGGAAGCCACACTCAGGAAGACTTTCTACATGCTGCAATGTCACTTGGGGGCCAGCCACTCCATGATCAAGTCTTTCAACAGTGCCGTTTCTCACAATCTAAAATGCGTCTTCAAGTTCTAGCCGGACTCTACGTAAAACCTTCGGTATCTGACGAGAGGACAGGTGCATCACGCAGTCTCCAGGGCTCCAGAGAGCGGGTATTCGGATGCTACAGTTGTGACGTCGCCCTTAATTTCACATCTCACAAGATTCATCTTCGCGAATCTCAGTGCTGGCTGCGCCGGCGCAGCGACATCCGAGCCGTTCTGCAGTTTTCTATGTATAAGAGTACCGCTTTTCCGCTCGGGGGGGCTGCCCAGATTGGCACGGTACCAACAGCTGACGACTGCAGGAGCACTTGCATATGGTTGGAAGACTAATCAGGACTGGATGCCCAAGCTGTCAAAATTGTTGTTACCTTGGCGTAGCAGCCGCCCCAAACGCAGCCTCGTGATTTGATACCCTGCTGCAGCATAAATTACCCGCTGCGTCCCGCCCAAGCCCCGCGACCCTTGCAGCCCATCAGCTCTGGCCATGCATATCCCCGAAGGGTGGCGTCGAAGCATGTCAGACGGGGGATCGACAGTGGGTCTCGACTTCCGGTTGCCGCCGGGGCTGTGCCTGACTATCATCCGACAAGGCCAAACTGTGATTGTTGATATCCTAAGGCAAGATGCGTTGGGACTCTCCACCAGATACACAAAATTGTGGGCTGCATAACCGGTCAAACATATTGTTTCGGGCGCGGCAATGATAGTCGTATATCAAAGCGACAATTTCCTTAGTATCCACTCCAACACAGTGTCGTATCAAAGGAATAGCTCGTTGCACAGTGAGTGGTACACGACTTCCAAAGTTCAGATCAATACAGGATTTAACGCCTGCAAGCTCCAAATTCAATATATCGAAGCTCGGCCTTCCTGCAGCCACCGCGTCAGCAATCCGGCATGAGTGAGGCGTCGGTTGTGCTGTTGCGGGAAGAGCCTCCAAGATTCCGCTCATGACAAGCAATCGGACGGCACGAGGACACTTCCATTGGTGGGCATCAGCCGAGGCGAGATCGTTCTATCCTCCTAGAGCGATAACAATATTTCAGGCTGAAATTTGTGATTGACCGGTTTCCTTGCCGCGCTGCATCAGATGCGTTGCGGTGTACCCTATGAAAGTATGGTCCAACGGTTGCATGTGGTGGTGCTACGCGACGGAAGACTGCAGACATAAACGCGCCAATGACCTGGCATGGCACGGGCTTCAATTTTCATGCAACATGTGGCAATGAGCCTTCGGAGGGCTAGATGACCAGACAATTCCAGAAGAATGAATTTTTCTCCCTGTATACGGACGGGACGCTCCGTACAAGCGCGTCACTGACGCCATAGCTTGTGAAGGAAAGGGCGGCTACATGAGTCTCTTTTCGCTCTATGAAGTCCTCGTGATTGTAGCCTGATGAGCCGTCATAAGAGGAGGTCAAGGAGTCGCATACACTATCAGAAGGCCAGTACTATTGACTTGAGCGTCAGCCACTGACGACAGTGAGCATGACTTCCTTTATTAAATGCATCGTGAAGACGGCATCTCGAAGCATTGCCTTCGAACAATGCCTACTCCAGGCCGTCCTCGATCCACTCGCACCGTTCATTCTGTGATGTTACATCGGCTCATGTAGTAGCCGACTCCCTGCCTCCTCCAACAGTTGGCATGCTCGGCTCGGAGCTACTTGACTGTGTGCGTCTCCTGGAATCTGCCTATGTTGTGTTCATATACGGCTAGTATGCCATCATTTACGGTTAGTATGGTAGATCTCATTACACAGCATGAAATGTAGGTAGAGTGATTGAACCTACATGCTCTGAGTACTTTTGCATGCTACCGAAGCTCTGGGGGCAGATAGTTTTTGGTAGCGACGCTGTCGTCCAATTGTCCCAGCAAAGATTACTATTTTGCGGTACACTGGTACCTGATCCGAAACCTAAATGCGGCCCGCTCCATCACCCGACAGGGAACCTGCCATTTTCTCCGCGTGTTCCTTGTCAGCCCACAGCAGGACCCACCGCACCTGGCTGCTCTACCACGATTGGAACAACAGGGTTGTAACCCCTCAGCTTCCGCTGTATGTATGTGGGCTTGCCAGGCAGCAGAGAATTGAAGGGCTGGCCCAGTCCATACTGTACTCAGTGTACTCCACCTCGAACAGGTGGCATCAGCAGACCCATTGAGGCCTTGCCTTGCATGGCTTCCGGAGCTTCCGTGCTGGGGCCTGCATATTTGCCCTGAGATAGGCTTCGCAGAAATCTGTTTCGGGAAATTGGATGGCAAACGACCCACACGATCTATCCAAAGTGAAGCTGAAACGTTGAGGCCAAGGTGATCCTATGGCCGGATATGTCCCCTCAGGTATGTCATCGAGCAGATACGACGGCCCACACGGGCGCGATATATGCACGCCACATGCTGGACTCCGTGAGAAATTTTGACATGCGGCTCCTACATATGTTTGATTAACTCCCTTCGTCCATGCAGATCCCCCATTGGGTCTGTAATGCGGGGGGTTCTAGCCGCCTTGATTCCCTGGGCCTTGGCCTGCAGAGTTAGATCTCAGCTCCTTGCTTATTTGCTGGCAGCCACCGTACCATTCGGTACACTTTTCCGTGTTCCTAGTCCTCAACATAATTCGCTGTTGTCGAAGCCGATCATCCAAGGTACCGGCGAACGACTATACAGCGCGTTCACAACCGTTATTCGAGCCGTTCATGCGCCAACGCATCCATTTGCGTATTCGGATTTGTTGTGTTGTTGTCTTTTCCTCCTCGACACTCTTCCCGCAATCCCTTTTTTGTTTGCTTGCCCTTGCTCTCCCTCTCTTCCTATCCTTTTTAGGTTTTTCTGCGGCTTATCCTGCACAGTTCGGGCTTAATATAGTTCGGCTGGACCTTCCATTTTGGACTAGGAGTGATCTTCGCCACGATGTCCAGTTCTGTTGGAAATGAGCAGGTTGAAAAGCTCGTCACTGCAGCCACGTCAGTACCCCCGGTGAAGAGTGAAGAAAACTTCTGCAGGCCGAGCATGTGAGGTGGAGAGGATACCTGCAGATGGGCGTCTTCCTTCCTTCAATAAATGCATGCTTTTGCTTACCTCGCAGAAGCCATCGAGCACGCAAGGGAACTTGGGCTTGGGTCGCCAGACGAGTCTCTATCTCAGTCGAAGAAATTGAATTGTATCAGGATTGAGGCAGCTGCCTGGGGGATCAAATCAATTATTGTGATTTTCATTTGTTTTGGGGGGTTCTGCAGAAGAGAGAGAGAGAGAGAGAGGTAGCCATCTACAATTGCGCTGTCACCGTTGTGTGGCGCTGCTGTGGAGTGCTCAGTCAGCACCCCAGCACTCCTCCCAGAAGGGTACTGTGGCTTTCAGCCATCTTCTTCAGCTAGTACTGACATGAAAACTACATGCTTTGAAATTTCCATGGTATTGAGGCTACTTAATTATGTGTGCTACAAAACTAAACTGCTGACTTCGCTGAGTGCCGATCAAATCAAAGCTGGCGAAAGTGATTGGGCTCATGAAGAGTGTAAGTTAGATGCCAAGCCAGAGACTGAATAGGTGTATCCGGCTGTTTCTTTACCCCCGAGTAAGCAAGCAAGCTCTACTGATTCACGCACTAGCTCTCATTCCCGCTGTTCATTTATCCATTGAGCCTGAAGGAAGTCTTTAGGGCACTAAGTAAGTGCAATATTCTGTGCTGTCTGGCCTTGATTTCTAGTCACCGGCATTTTGAAACATAATTCTAAATTTTGCGTTGCTTTCGAGTGAGTGAAATGCTGTGAATCCTGTGAAAATTGTAGACTAAGCGATTTCTGGAAGGTCTATGTTTCTGGCGCTGTTTCGGGACTGCAAACATCACGGGTCAAAGTTCATCCGAGCTTATCTGGACGTTCGCTCTGTCTGTCATGGTGCCTGTTGCTCCTCATATCTTGGCATCGCAGCTCAATTCTCGTACCTTTTGAATTCTACTTCTCTTCCCCATGTTTTAGCCTGCATTCAGACGCTGGCGCTAGGCATCATGATCTGGAAACCTCTTTTTGTGGCAAGCCTCATTGGGCTCGGCGTGGCGCAGTTCCCTCCGAAGCCAGAAGGAGTTACAAGATTGAAATCCAAGTTCCACGAGAATGTGACCCTCTCTTTCAAAGAGGTTAGTGATGTCATCTGCATCAGCTGGCTCAGGCTTTCTAATTGACTGACAAAAAACTTGTACTAGCCTGGAATCTGTGAAACGACACCTGGAGTCAAATCATATTCAGGATACGTTCATTTGCCGGAGGGGCTTCTGGATGATGGTAGCGGCGGCGAGAAGCAAGACTACCCAATAAATACGTAAGCCAGGTCAGAAAGATGAAGTGATCAACCATTGATGATGCCACCACTACAGCTTTTTCTGGTTCTTTGAGTCTCGTAAAGACCCCATTAATGCACCCTTGGCAATTTGGCTCAATGGCGGCCCAGGTGGCTCATCATTGATGGGGTTGCTCGAAGAGAATGGCCCATGTTTTATCGGTCCGGACTCGAAGTCCACGTACTTGAATCCTTCGAGCTGGAACAATGAAGTCAATATCTTGTATATTGATCAGCCGAATCAAGTGGGCTTCTCGTACGACATTGCTACCAATGGCACTTCCATCGCAGGTGGACCCGACGCCTATTATCAGTTCGAGACCATCCCGTGGAACTCAACTGATCAAGCACCTGAAGCGAATCTCACCTCACGTCATGGAACATTTGCGAGCCAGAAACCCCTCAACACTGCCAATACAACAGCGCTAGCGGCCCATGCTCTCTGGCACTTCGCACAAACATGGTTTTTTGAGTTCCCGTACTACAAGCCCCACGACAATCGGATCAGCCTTTGGGCTGAGAGCTATGGAGGGTAAAGATTCCAATTTGCCTCTTGTGGAGCACTACTGACTTCTTGCAGTCACTATGGTCCTGGCTTCTTTGGCTTCTTTCAGCAACAGAATGACAAGATTGCCAATGGCAGTATCAACGAGAAAGACGCTCACTATCTTCACTTAGATACTCTTGGCATTGTCAATGGCCTCATCGATGTCGCCGTCCAAGGTGAATCCTTGATTACGTACCCTTTCAACAATGTGAGTACACAATATTGGCTGTATGGCTTGCAAGGCAACTAATTTGAACCTCACTGGCAGAGCTATGGCGTACAAATCTTCAACCAGTCCCTGCATGACGAGCTCTTGTACAACTGGACACGGCCCGATGGCTGCAGAGACCAGGTCAAAGCTTGCCAAGACTCAATGGAAGGACACGGGCCTGTTTTCCTCAGCCTCGAAGACAAGAATCTAAGCCAAATCTGTAGCGACATGGACCCAGGTTGCCAAGGCCTCGGAGCTGCCAACCTCTACCAGGAGTCCATTCCGGGTGCTGGTTGGTATGATGTTACACATCCCAAGAACGACCCGTTCCCACCTCCCTACATGTTTGGCTACCTCACAGAAGAGTCAGTGCTTGCAGCATTGGGTGTGCCAGTCAACTTTTCAGAAACTTCAGGAGCTGTACAACAGACCTTCCAAGGCACCTTTGACATCATTCATGGCGGCTTTCTCCAGTCCATCGGATATCTTCTGGACTCAGGCGTGAAGGTGCATATGATGTATGGCGACCGTGACTACCCGTGCAACTGGGTCGGAGGAGAAGCTGCCAGTCTTGCGGTGCCATATTCGAAGGCAGATGACTTCGCCGGTGCGGGATATGCTCCCCTCGTCACACCTGGAGGAGTTCAGGGAATGACGAGGCAATTCGGTAACTTCAGCTTCACCAGGGTGTTCCAAGCAGTAAGTCCAAGTTCACTGACACGAGTCTCATCATATGCTAAACCATGATCTCACAGGGCCATGAGGTTCCTTCGTATCAGCCTGTGGCAGCTTATGAGATATTCAAGCGCGCCACATTTGGATTGGATGTACCGACTGGGCTGATCCGGACGGACGATGAGTTCGCAACGATTGGCCCCAAAGACATATGGTTTATCAAGGGGGTGCCGCCAGTTGCACCTGAGCCGAAGTGTTATATCCTTTCCCCTTCAACGTGCGTTTTAGATGTTTGGAAAAAGGTTTATGCGGGCGCAGTCACAGTCAAAGACTGGTTCGTCGTTGAGGAGGCCGATGAAAGCGGCGTCGAGCAATCGGGAGTCAACGGCGGCCAGCAGGTTGTGGATGAACTTTAGGAGAGTACTAGAGAGGAAAGATGCTTTTGTCATGCAATAGTATCTGTCGGTGGAACATACATACTGTGTACAAGGCACATCCGTGACATGTATGAGTAAGATAGATCTAGTTGGAATCCTTGCTATTATTTCCAATGGAGATTTCCGTAAAATGATGTATCACTTGCGGGGATACTGTGGTGAAACGTGAGCTATTATTTCATATTCTGATATACCTTTGGGGCAGCCGAGCACGTGCCTCTAGTAAGACATTAAACCATGCGTTGTGTTTGCAAGGCTGAGCTGAAAGGGTGACCAGTCTTTGAGCTGAACGTCCTCCCGCCGATGAAGGCTACGGTAAGAATCAAGAAGAGGGACAATGCGCCTGTATATTAGTTGACTGTAGAGTTACGACTAGCCAACAGTCCGTTTGGAGTCACGGATTCAACACGACTTTCCTTGTATAGATATCCTACCCAGCAATATCATGCAAGACCGCAGACGAACTGACGATGTTGGAGTGCTAACAAAACCGTGCCGTGACAAGCCGTGTCGCTGTTGTCTTGTTAGCCGTTCCTAAGCGGCTGTCGGCGAGCACCGTAGGGGCCAAGACCGTCCGAAGAAACGGTGCTGCCCAAAGAGGCTAGAGAAGCCAAGGATCATGGGACAGTATCACAGGCACCTCCCTCTTACGGCACACGCGCCGGCGGGCCATCGACTCATCGACTCATGTGAAGGATATTTGCAATCGACATTTGCCATCCTCAATATTTAGATTTAACATTCGGTAAACATTGTAAAGTAGGTCAAACGAAGACGTTGTCAAAAAGAAACACCAAGAGTCTCAAATCGCGACCTGTAAGACACGAGATAAAGTCGCCAAGATGGCAACCCATGAAGTCTCAATGGACCTGCCGATCATCGACCTAGACGTCTTCCTCAACCAGCCACACGACTCGCCCGCGGCGGTAGCAGAATGCCGCAAGGCAGCCGAGGCGCTGATCACGTACGGCGCGCTGGTGCTGCACGACAGCCGGGTGTCGCCGGACGACAACGAGGGCTTCCTGGACCTGCTGGAGGACTACTTCGCGCAGCCGCAGGAGGAGCTGCGCAAGGACGAGCGCCCGGAGCTGAGCTACCAGATCGGCGCGACGCTCGAGAACACCGAGAAGCCCAAGTGCGCCGTCGACGAGCCGTGCATCGACGTCATCAGGCGCCTCGCCCCCGACCAGAGGCCCCTCGACATCATGGGCCACCAGCCCGACCCCAAGTGCCGCTTCTTCTGGAACATGAGGGAGGACCCGCCGTACGAGACCCGGTTCCCCGGGCTGAACGCGCCCAACGTCGTGCCTGAGGCGCCGCAGATCAGGGAGCGGTGGACGCCGACCATGAACCTGTGGGGCAAGTCGATGAAGAACGCGTAAGTGGAGGTGCTTCACCCTGCACTGTCACGAACACTAGAGGCTGACTGAATGGCATGTAAAAGCGTATCAGGTCTCGCTGAGATGGCCGCAGTGGGGCTGGGCATCCCAGAGGCGACCTTCAAAGACGCAGGGCGGTACGGCCCACACATCCTTGCGCCCACGGCATCAGACCTCGTCAAGTACGGCGAGAAGGACACCATCCTGGCCGGGTTCCACACGGACCTGAATTTCCTCACCATCCACGGCCGCTCGCGCTACCCGGGGCTGCACATCTGGGCGCGCAACACGGGCAAGCGCATCGCCGTCAAGATCCCGCCGGGCAACTACCTCCTCGTGCAGGCCGGGAAGCAACTCGAGCACATCACGGGCGGGCTCGTCAAGGCCGGGTACCACGAGGTGGTCGTCAACGAGAAGACGCTGGAGACGATCGAGAGGAGGAAGAGTGAGCTCCCCGACAGGCCGCTCGTTAGGATCTCGAGTACCTTCTTCTGGCACCTGGCGAGCGACTTTGACCTCAACCCGATCCCGGAACTGGCTGATAAGGCCAAGGCTTTGAGGTTGGAGCAGCTGAACCTGGGCAGAGACGAGGGCGACGAGGTGAACTACCCTGCCATGAAGGTTGGTGAGCAGGTGCAGAAGTAAGTTGAACCATAGCCTACTATGTGTAGATTGGGTTTGCTAACACTGTAGCAGTGAGCTTAAGCATATTGCCTTGATGGTCTAAAAGTTATACCCGGGATCTTGCTTTGTGATAGAATAAGGAAAAGCACACGGTAGGTTAGATTGAATTGATGCGTGGATATTTGCGCTTATCATTTTAGAAGCAACGTCTGTGGACTGAATTGCTTAGTCTGTTAGCCCGTAGCGAAAAATCAGCATTGTGTATATAATGAAGCACATTCCTCTGCATTCGTTAGCCCGCCCTCTTCAATCCCGAAATGGCTGGTCGTGGCGCCATGCCGTCCCCCTGACAGCGCTACGCTGTGGCACAGCCGCGCCTACTTGACTCGTCCGAAGTTAGATGCAGATTGGCTGTGATGCAGAAGTCCTCTGGTTCCCCTTTTGCGTTGTTTCCGCCGCGCCTGCAATCTGCCCGAAAGTCCGGAGACGAATCCACAAAGGCGCTGGGATTTGCTTCAACAATATGTCCCCACTCAAAGCGGAGGCCCCGTGGAGTAGTAGGATGCGACCGTGGGACGTGCCACCCATCGTCCGATGGTGTCGATAACCTTATCGGGCCGCTTGGATTTGGGTGGCAGAAAGTCACCCAACCCACACGACACACGTGCTGGTGCCGATCACCTGAGCGACTTCAACCGGTCAGCCGCAGTGTGATATTCAGTCTCACAACATTTCGTGTAGCCCCTGTGACTTCTCGCTGTGCCACGTTGCACGCCAACGGTTTTCATTGTATGACGGCAGCTCATTTGGAGGCGGAACGGGTCTTGCATGGCTCAATATGTGAAGCTCCGTAGATTACGTAGCGAGTAGTGGAGCGTAGATAAAAGCGTTATTGTTCTAGCTAAGTTTGCTTTAGTAAAAGGCAAGCTTTTAAAGTATAATTTATAAGTGCTTTAGTAAATACATACTCCCTTATAATAGCTTTTAATAGCTTATATATATACTAAATTTATAATATACCCCTTAAATACTATTAAATATTTATTTAAAAATAATTTAAAACTAATTATTATAAATATAGTTAATTAAAAGGAGTTTTAATAAAAATAATATTAATTTAATAAAATATAATATTTTTTTTAAAAAAAAATATTTAATAATTATAATAAAGTATTTAATAATAATAATTTTAAAGTATTAATAAACTTAATAATAATATATATTAACTATTATTTTAAATATAAAAATAATTTTTTAAAATATATATTTTAATTTTTAATTTATTTTATTTATAATTATTAACTATATTAATAATAACTTTTTATTTTTTTTATTTTATAATATATAATACTTTTTTATTTTTATTTATAAAAATTATATATATAGCTATTTAAATTATAACTTTTATAAATAATTAATATATTTTAAATTTATATTTTTATAAAATAATTTTTTTAAATTATTACTTATATATTTATTAAAAAACTTTTTTATTAATTTCTTTTTATTATAAATTATATTAATAAAAACTATAAATAGCTAGCTTATTATATATTAAAAATTATTAAATAATATATTTTTTAACTTTTTTATTAATTTTAAAATACTTTATTTTTTTTTTATTTATAAATACTTTTTATTATTATTTATTTATTAAAATATTATTAATATATTTATTTAAATATAATTAAGCTTTTAATTAATAAAAAAACTTATATTATTATTAAAAATAAATATAAAAATATTATAAAGCTTTAAAAAAAAAGTATTAAAAAACTAAATATAAATAATTTAACTTTTTTTAAAAAATATACTTTAAAAGTTTTTTATTATACTAATTTAAAATTTTAAATATTTAATTATATTTTATTTATTATTATTTATAATTATAAAATACTTTATAAATTATTTTTTAAAAATAAGCTTAAACTTAAAGCTATAATTTAATATAATAAGTTTTATTTTATTTATATATATTTATTTATTAATAATAAAAATAATAATAGTTATTTTAATTATTTTAATAATAGTAATTATTATTTATAATATATTTATAATAAAAAGTATATTTTTATTTTTACTATTTTATATATTAATATTTAAGCTTTTTATAATATAATTATTAATTTTAATAAAAAAGTTTTTATAAATATTTATATTATTTAAAAAAAGTATTTAAAATAATATTTTATTAATAAATTTAATAATATTAAAAGTAAATATAGCTTATTTTTTATATTTTTAAATAATAATTTTAAAAAGCTTAATAATAATATTAAAAATATTAATATAAAAAATATATTTAAAAATAATAGTTTATTAATAAATAATAATATTATTAAAATTATTAATAAATATATTAAATTATTTTTAAATATATTAGCTAATTTTAATATTAAAAAATATACTTTTTAAACTTTTTATAGTTTTTTAATTAAAAGCTTTAATAAAAAAATTATTTATTAAGTTTAAACTATTAACTTTAATAATATTAAAAATATTAATAAAAAAATTTATTATATAGCTAACTTTAAATACTATATAAAGTATATTTTTACTTATATAATAAAAAATATAATTAAAAAATATATAATATTTTTATATAAAGCTTTATAAATTATTTTTATTTAATATAATATTATTTTTTAAAATTATAATATAATTAATACTTTAAATATTTAATTATTAATAAGCTTTTATAAGCTTAATTAAATAAAATTTATTAATATTAATATATATTACTTAATTTAATTTATTAATACTTTTATATTATAAAGGTTTAATAATAATTAAAAATATTTAAATTATTTTCTTATAAAGTTTTTTATAAGCTTATTAACTAATATTTTATTAGTTTTAAAATATTTAATTTTAAATTTTTTTTTTAATATTATTTTTTTAGCTATATTTACTAAATATTTAAATATTTTAGCTAAATTATAAGTTTATTTTTTATTAATATAATAAGCTAAATAGCTTATTTATTATTATAATAAATTTTTTATAATTTACTAATATTTAGTATAATATTAATAAAAAAATTTTAAAATATTATTATATTTTTAGCTATATAATTTAAAATTATAAGTTTAATTTTTATAATTAAAATAACTATTATATTTTATTTTATTATTTTTTAATAAATTAGCTTATTAAATAATATAATTATAAACTTTTAAAATAACTTTTAAAATTCTTTATTATTTATAAAAAAAGTATTTTTAATAATTAAAAATATATTAATACTTTAAAATTGTTTTTTATATTTAATTTTTAAAATTTTTATTAAATAAAAATATTATATTAAATAGCTATTTATATTAAAATATATAAATTTTAAATTTATAAGAAATTATAAAAGCTATATAGTTATATATATTATATTTAAATAAAGTATTATTATAATATATAATATTAATTTTATATACTTTTAATATTTTTTAATTTTAATATATATAGCTTTTTTAATATATTTTTATAATTTACTAATTAATAAAAAAGTTATTAATAAAAACTTTTTATTATTTACTAAATTAAATTTAAGTATAATTTTTTTTAAATATATATTATATATTAAACTAATTATTTTATTTTAATAGTTTTTAATTATTTATATATTTAAAAACTATTTTATAGCCTTTTAATTTATTATATTATATATATATATAATACTTATTTTAATTTAAAAAGCTTTTACTTAATATTTTTAATAATAAAATATTAAAATATTATTTATATAAAAAATTATTATAATACTTTTTACTTAGTTTATAAATAAATATAGTCTTTTTATTAATAATAAAAGCCTAAATTAATTAAAAGTATAACTAAATTCTTTATACTATTATAATAATAAATTTTAAAGTTTATATAAAGTATATTTTAATAGTATATATTTCTTTAATTTTTAAAAGCTATTATAATAGCTATTTAAAAAAAACTTAACTATAAGTATTATTATATAAATATTTTATAATAAATTAAGCGCTTAAAAATTTCCTTATATATAAATCTATATTTTATATTTTATAAAATTCTTATTTTTATTAAACTTATAAATAAATACCTATTTTAAAAATAAAGGTTTTAATATTACTTTTTTTCTTTTTATAGTTCTTTATATATTTAGCTTAATTAGTATTTAAATTTTAATATATATAGCTTTAATAAAATTATTTTTTATTAAATAATTTTCTAACTTTTATTACTTATTTAGTAGTTTTATAAAGTTATTTTAATAATAAAATTTTTTTTATTAATATATTTATTATATAAACTATAGCTTTAATAACTAAATATAAAATATAATAATAATTTAAATAATATTTTTTTATACTCTTTATTTATTAACTTATATTAGCTTGTTTTAGCTATAATATATTTAAAAAATAAATATTTTTTAATTTTTTTTAACTTTTAAATAATTTTAAAATATTTAAAAAATAAATTATAAATACTAAAAAATAATTAAATTTATTATCTTTTTATACTATAAGCTAATAACTTATATATATTAAAGGTTTATAATTTCTTATTAACCCTTTTATATACTTTATAGTTATTTTTAATAATAAATATTTATTTATTAAAATATTTTTTTTAATAGTAAAACTTTATTTATTAAAGCTTAATTTTCTTTTAAATTTTAACTTAATTATAATTTAAATATTAAAAAATATTTAATTATTAAATTAATAAGTTATAATTTTAATTACTTATTTTTAAAT